>NC_041403.2:132424283-132724283 GCF_900747795.2 Erpetoichthys calabaricus
TCAAAGGAGCAAACAATTCAATAGGGCTGCGGGCACAAAGCTGCTGAAGGCGGCAGCTCACACCCCCTCTGTCAGGAGCAGAGAGAGAGAGACAGATAAAAAAATCAATACGTGCCCTTCGAGCTTTTAAGTATGCGAAGCACTGTGCAGCATGTCACTTCACAAAGCAGCTGCACAGAAGGTAGCCAACGTGAAGATAATCTTTCAGCATTTTTAGACGAGCGTCCGAATCGTCTAGGTGTGCGAACAGCCCCCCTGCTCACTCCCCCTACGTCAGGATCAGAAAAAGCGCAAGAGAGAGAGAGAGAGAGAGAGAGAGAAGTAAGCTGGGTAGCTTCTCAGCCATCTGCCAATAGCGTCCCTTGTATGAAATCAACTGGGCAAATCAACTGTGGAAGCATGTACCAGAAATTAAAAGACCCATTGTCCGCAGAAACCCGCGAAGCAGGAAAAATCCGCGATATATATTTAAATATGCTTACATATAAAATCCGCGATGGAGTGAAGCCGCGAAAGGCGAAGCGCGATATAGCGAGGGATCACTGTATATGTGATGTAGCATAAGGACTACTTATACTACTTACTACTCATAGATTAGTGCCACTCTCACACTTCATTTTCATCACAGAACTACATATAGCTGATCCCTGAAGCACAACATGAACATACTATATCTCTAATAAAACCTAAGTGAAATGACTTTCCAGGTACGGCATCAAATCAAAAAGGCTAGTTCATTCAAATGTATTTAACTTGTCATCAAACCTAAATTTTCTTAGGTTTTCTTAGGTAAACTATTTTTTGCATGGATACCCACCGACCCTGGGAAAAAAAAAATGTATATATTGTAAGAAGACGCTATACAGCACCTGACCTGACACAGATTAATACAGAGGCACGGGTAAAATAAAACAGACTATTTATTTTTCTTCAGCTGGAGGGCACGTCTTCCCCATAATCCCTCCAGCCACAGCACAGTCCCAAGCACAGTTCAGTACACCAAACCAAGCACTTTCTCTCTCTTCCACCACCACTCCTCCCCCTCAGCATGCTTTGTCCTCTTCCCACCCGACTCTGGCCGCTGAGTGGTGGTCACTGGCTCCCTTTTACTGGGTATCCGGAAGTGCTCCAGGTGGTTGATTGGCGGCATCTGGCTGCACTTCCAGGTAAGGTGAAACCAGTGCCCAAAAGGGCCAGCAGCTCCTGCTGTAGCACCCCCTGGTAGCACCTGCGGAACCCCACAGAGCTCCACAGAACTCCAACCCCCTTGAAGCCCTGGGGAAGTCCGAGGCACCACTGCAACCCAGGGAGGCTGCTATCTAGAGTCCAGGGGGAGATACTGGGCTTCTCAGCCTTGTCCCCTTGGCAGATGTGGTGAAGGGGCGTCCCGGCCAGGCATGGGCCCTGGCCATCTGTCACAGGGCCCTTCCCTAAGATGAGCCCTGTAGGGCTCATTGGCATGTCCCGCAAGGGCTAGTCTTCTCCATGTTGGGGAGTCGACGTCTTACAGTCTGCAGCTCTGCCCTGTGGAGACACAAGAAACAGGTCTGGGGGTTTTTCCCCCGATGTCCACACCACTCGGACGTCCTCTCTGGACAACACAGGCGGACATGGCCACAGCGGCCACAGTTATAACAACGCCGCTCCCCTCCAAATTGAGCCCTTCGGGATTGGAAGCAGGATCAAGTCCTGCTCCCTCGTCCGCTCTTCTGAGAGCACCCAACGTTTCCGCCCCTTCGCGGCGCAGCCCTCCAACGCCCTTACGCAGACGGGCTCATGCTGCACGCTGTTAGGAGGATCCTGCTTCTTTCTCCAGGATCTCCTCCAGGTTTGGGGTGCACTGACGGTCTGGGTCCCCTTAGGAGAGGAAGAGGGACCACGTTGTCTGCACCCGTTTGGATGTCCATGAGACTGATGCCAGCAGTCGCGCCAAGGCTGTTTGGCAGCCGATGTCTATCAGCTGCCTCCCTGTACGCTCCTCTGCCGTGCTGTCGGTCATCGCGGCTGCGTCTCTTGTAGGAGGCGTGGCTGCTGGGCAAGCAGGACTGATCACTGCTGCCGCAGTTGCATTCCACCTTCACCTTTCATCTACGGCAGGGATCCCCAACCACCGTTCCGCGACCCACTACCGGGCCGCAGCCGTCTGACAGCCGGGCCACGAGAGAACTGCCGGCAACGGAGACTCACTCAGACTTTTCAGAACGCTTGGCAGGCGGGGCTTTGCTGCGGCACAGAGAGAGGAGAGAGACTGAGGTGAGAGAGTATTACAACAAAGTATTGTTACGGTCCCGACAGTTTCCCCATATGACACGAGTCTATAGAAATCGCGTTACTACGAAGTACATTCAGCAGATGCTTTCATTACAACGAAGTGACCTTGAAATGCCTGAATGAATCATCCACAGAGCAGTTAGATCTGTGGTCGCAGCTCAGATGTGCACGTTTGCACAAAGATCCCCAAACAGAAACATTGTAAAAAAATTCTTTCTTCGAACTTTCCTCGTACTGTTTTTTTTTTTTTGCTGTGTTTGTTGTCTGTGGTTTTCAGTGATACCTTTTGCTTATTGCTTGTCAACATTTGAAAAACATCCATTGGAATTTAACTCATTGTCACCCTCCTATAGAAACGGCAGACACGAAAAAAACGATAACAGTGCTAATGTTTGTGATGTGCAATCTGTTGGAATGGCAAATGCAAAGCATATGTCTTTGTTATATGCAAAAAAAGAAGAAAAATCTCAGGTTGCAAACGTATGCGAACTGCTTAACCCCTTAACCGCCCTCTGCCGGATATATCCGGCACCGTTGTTTTATTGCTAACGCCATACTGCCGGAATTATCCGGCACATTTGCCTGTGGTTATATGAATGCCTGGCAAGTAGTATAACTGACGGTTTGGCGTGGGTATTATTACTACGTTGTATTTCGACAAGTCTGTGGTTGTTTTGGCCGGTCATGTGACGTGATTCGCATGTAACAGCTGTGAATATGGCGAAATGTAAACTGACTTCAAGTGAGGCTTTGCAGGCGATTTTGGACAGCTCTGATCATGATTGCAGCAGTTCTGAAGAAGATTTTAGCGACAGTGATGAGCAGCAACGTGCGCTGCATGATACTGTGAATGAAGACGCATCGGATGACGGCGCTGAGTGGGTGTATCCCCAGCATCTCAGCTGGGCTGCTGCCCGTGGTGAACTACCTTTTCTGCATTCGTTTGAGGGAACGTGTGGCTTTATTGTTGATGTAAACAATTACACTGCTGAGCAGTTTTATGAGCTGTTTGTGTCACCTGATTTGATCAGACATTTTGTTCATCAGACAAATCTGTATGCAGCACAGTTTATTGAGAAAAATCCCAATTTACCTCCACATTCCCGTGTTCGTGCTTGGTTTGACACTGATGAAAACGAAATGAAAAAATTCATTGGGATTTTGATGTTGATGGGAATAATCAGAAAACCAGATATTGAGATGTACTGGTCTACAGATCCTATGTATGCAACACCTATTTTTGCAGCTGTCATGACACGTAACCGATTCTCTTTGCTGCTGAAATTCTTTCATTTGAATGACAACAGAAACGAGCCAGATAAGAAAGATCCAAACCGCGACCACTTGTTCAAGCTACGTCCTTTGATTGATCATTTATTTGAAGCATTTCAGTTGCCCTACATGCCAGGACCGTCAGTTGCAGTTGATGAAAGTTTATTGTCGTGGAAGGGCCGCTTACAGTTTCGACAGTATCTACCATTGAAAAGGGCACGGTTTGGTATCAAGATGTTTTGCTTAGCTGAGAATTCAGGTTACATTTATAGATTTCGTGTATACACTGGCAAAGAGGATCCTATGAGTAGTATTTCAGCAGTGTTGCCAGATGAATGTAAGGACTTTGGACTTTCAGAAAAACGCTGTCATGTCTGTTCAAAGAAGGGTCAGCGTAGAGACGTCAAGACCTTCTGCTCAAAGTGTCCCAGCAATCCAGGACTTTGTGCAGTTCCCTGCTTTGGCCTGTGGCACAGCAAACTCAAATACTGGGAATGAAACTATGATTGACTGAACTACTTTTGACTTTTGAATTACTTTTGACTGTTCCGTTTTTGTAGTTGACAATAAATCCAGAAGCCTGAGAAAAGGTACATTTTGTGTTTTATTATGTGTTTGCCCATTTCTAGAACTTGCACAACATTTAGTGGTCAATACTGCTTGAATAAATGTAAAAAATGTAAAAAAAATGTAAAAAAGTAAAAAAACGAAAATTGTTCAGATTTCGCCTGGCGTGGGGAATATTTAGGGAGTTGGCGGTTAAAGGGTTAATAACTTAATAATAATAGAAATGTTATGTAAATTGTGTATAAAACTGCCCCCCCCCCCCCTCCCCCCCCCGACCGGTCCGTGGAAAAGTTTGCATCTAATAAAGTGGTCCTTTCTGTCAAAAAGGTTGGGGACCACTGATCTACGGCACAGGCCTCACTCACCTGTACCGCTACATCCTGCAGGCTGGATGAACTCGTGCCGCACCGCTTTAGCCACTCTGTGATGGCTCCTAATGGCACGCCAAGTTTCTTCTCCAGTGCTTCCTTCGTCTCCTGCAGGACCTGCACAACTTGAACAAGGGATTGCAAGGGTAGGTGGAGAGCCTCCACCTCCCAAGCAGCCCGGAAAAAGTTATTTTCTTCAGTTGGTGGTGGACTAGGACTTACCTCATCCTCTCCTGCTGACCGTGAATCATCGAGGCACTGCGTGTCACTCGCAGGCCCCATCGGGGGTCCCTCCAGATCGGGGTGGAGGTTCGCTGTTCCCGTCTCGATGCTCTCATTGGCGGGAAACCGAAACACACCTTCCACCCCCTTACCTGCTACTGGGAGGAACTCCTGCTCCCCTAGCGGAAACAACGCGCCAGGAAGCTCATCTGGGCTCTCCTCCTCCAACCGATGGACCGGGCCGAAGGGAAGACACAGGTTAGCCTCGCTCTCTCCCAAGCTCACTCCGCCATCACACCACGGACACATGTCCTCAGGCCACCAACGGGTGCTTCGCCCCTCAGCGTTTAGGAGGTAGGCAGTCGCAAACGCGGAAAACCCTTCTCCACGGCCCTTCACCTACCTCCTGCTGCAACCCGTGGTGCTGGTTAGCATGGCGGCGTCTGGCGACTGACTTCTGCGTCCTCCCGGCTTTTTTCTTCCCCATTCTCAAGGTGTACCTAGGAGCTCCCTGGTGGTTGTCCTGCGGCCTCCCTGCCGCGTATGTGCGCTTCGGTGCGCTGTCTCAGGGCCCGCCTTATGCGCGGCTGTGCCGTACGTGTGCCTCCGCTGCTGTGCCAGCTCCTTACATAAATTTTGAGACAGGTCCCGGCCCAAAAAGATGAACCGGAATCCTGCCGACTATGCCAGTGTAAGAAGATGCTATATAGTAGATTGACACGGAGGCATGGGTAAAATAAAACAAACTGTTTATTTCTCTTCAGCTGGAGGGCACGTCTTCCCGTAATCCCTCCAGCCACAGCACAGTCCCAAGCACAGTTCAGTACAACAAACCAAGCACTTTCTCTCTCTTCCACCACCACTCCTCCTCCTCAGCATGTTTTGTCCTCCTCCCACCCGACTCTGGCTGATGAGTGGTGGTCACTGGCTCCCTTTTATTGGGTACCCGGAAGTGCTCCAGGTGGTTGATTGGCAACATCCGGCTGCACTTCCAGGTAAGGAGAAACCAGTGCCCAAAAGGGCCAGCAGCTCCTGCTGCAGCACCCCCTGGCAGCACCTGCGGAAACCCACAGAGCTGCACAGAACTCCAACCCCCATGAAGCCCTGGGGGAGTCCGAGGCACTGCTGCAACCCAGGGAGGCTACCATCTAGTGTTCAGGGGAAGATACTGGGCTTCTCATCCTTGTCCCCCTGGCAGATGTGGTGAAGGGTGTCCCGGCCAGGCATGGGCCCCAGCCATCCGTCACAATATATATCTTTTCTCAGTATTACTGTCTTTTACTGCTCTTTACCATTCACTCATAATCTGTAATCTCTCGATCAGAAAATTCACTGCTATGACTATTGAACATTTGTATTCAAAATTCAATGTCCAAATGGAAATCCCCATGTTCTGAATCTGCACTCAAAAATATTTAAATGCATGCGCATGTGCCAGTAAAGCAATTTCCGTTTCCTTCTAATCCAGGGAGAGGATGTGGTCATGTTTCAGCTGTTTATTGGATCACATCTCATTGTTTAAAACTGTTGTGCTTTTTCTATATCTTTAACTGATTGTAGCTGCGTTTTTCCAAAATTGTCAAAGTTCAGCAGCTCTAACTTAAAAATGAGATTCAACAAAAGCCTGACATGCCGTAATGATTTCACAGACAAAATATCTTCGTTTTTAAAAGTTTTAGTTAAAATTCAAAGTAAAACAGTTCACACAAAAAAGAAAATTAAAATAGCAAAAAAGGGAAAAATTCTTGTTAGGAAAAGTTCTGTTCAAAGCTTAAATCTTGTTACATTTCAAATCATTACTAATTACTTAACATTCCTGAACCATTTCTAAACGGTCAGAAAACTCTATGCCTACCCCATTTCTAAGCTGAAAATGGGTCTTTCGAGTTCCTGTGTACTGGGACCTGTTCTAAACACAACTGACACAATTATCACACAGTATCTCAGTTATAGAAAGAAAGTTCTATCTCTTTTTAACTTTTAAGGGGAAAAGACTATACCATTGTCTATGACTATGGAAGAAAGTTATATTCTATTCAAATTAAGCAAACATTAATATGAGTTTAACTCAAAACTTTAACTTTCTAAATTTGGCTCTTACACAGATAGATAGATAGATAGATAGATAGATAGATAGATAGATAGATAGATAGATAGATAGATAGATAGATAGATAGATAGATAGATAGATAGATAGATAGATAGATAGATAGATAGATAGATAGATAGATAGATAGATAGATAGATAGATAGATAGATAAAGGATTATCTATTTGTTACAAGGGAGAGAGTTTGCTCCATTATTGAGTGAACATGATGACAAAGGAAGAGGAAAAGAGTGTAATTACACATCCGATATCATCCTCTTCTCACCAACATATTGCAGTTTAGATGCTCAATCAGGAAGTAACCATTCATTTCATATAGGCCTTTATGAGAACAGTTGGCAACCAGAAATTGTCATCGAAACAGTGTATCACAAAATCATGTCTTGGCCAGATTATCAAAATAGCATTCTAAATTAAAGTGTTTCAGATTTTTTTAAACAGTTGTGTTTAATTAATTTGATACAACTCTGTGTCATTTTTTTTAAACAACCAGAAATGTTAGCAAGCTTCTTTTTTTTTTTTTAATATTTTTATTTTATTAATTTTCATTGTAATCATTCCATACAAACAGATCAATTTATAACCCAACAAATTTGAAGACTAATCAAACCCCACCCCTGAAAAGGAGAGCTTAGCTAAAGGAAAATTGCTTTAGGCTTTTTAATAAGGCAACATTAAACAAAATAAAGGCAGAAGTAAATATCTATGTAAATAAGAGATGGAGAAGGGAGTTAAATGCAATAATAGTTATTTCTCTTATTCTAAGATAATATTGATTAAATCCTGCCATGTTTTGAAAAAATGTTGTACAGATCCTCTAACTGAAAATTTGATTTTTTTCCAATTTCAAATAATATAAAACATCGGTTTCCCACTGACTTATAAGAGGAGAATTAGGATTCTTCCAATTTAATAAAATAAGTCTGCGTGCTAAAAGTGTAGTGAGTGCAATCACCGTTTGCTTGTCCTTCTCCAATTCAAGTCCATCTGGAAGAACACCAAACACAGCTGTTAATGGGTTAGGAGGGATTGTGATACCAAGGCTGTCTGAGAGGCACTTAAAAATTTTTGTCCAAAATGATGTTAGTTTGGTGCAGGCCCAAAACATGTGACCCAGTGAGGCAGGAGCTTGGTTGCAGCGCTCGCAGGTTGGATCCTGGCCTGGAAACATTTTGGACAGTTTTAAGCGAGACAGATGAGCTCGGTATATAATTATTAGTTGAATAATTCTATGCTTTGCGCATATAGAACTCGAGTGAATTCTCTGCGTTGCTACCTTCCACTCCTTTTCTGATATATTGATTAAGAGATCTTCTTCCCAATGTCCTCTTGGATCTTTGAAAGGTAGGGACTCTAATAAGATTTATATATTGCGGAAATAGTGTTTGTTTCCTCGGAATTGAGCAGTATTTTTTCCAGCATTGTGGAGGGTGCAAGGTGGGGGAAATCGGGCAGTTTCTGTTTAACAAAATTTCTAATTTGAAGATAGTAAAAGAAATGTGTAGCTGGGAGGTTAAATTTTGAACATAATTGTTCAAAAGATGTAAATATGTTGTCTATATAAAGATCTCTGAGCATTTTAATCCCAAACTTTTCCAGGTATTGAAAATTGGATATACTTGTGAAGGTTGAAAGAGGTGGTTCTCTTGCAGAGGTGCCACTGATAAAAGATTTTCCATCTTAAAATGCTTCCTAATTTGGTTCCATATTCTGAGTGAGTAAAGCACAATTGGGTTATTAGTATATTTGCGATAACTTTTCATTTATTGGAGAGCAGAGCAGGGAATATAAAGAAGTACTACAGGATTTTACTTCTATTGCGGACCAAGCCTGTGTATGTGCATTTATTTGTGTCCAGGTTTTTATGGCTTGTATGTTTGCTGCCCAGTAATAAAACTGAAAATTAGGTAAAGCCATGCCACCTTCTGCCTGAGGTCTTTGTAGGGTCGCTCTTCGGATACGTGGGTGTTTTGAGTTCCAAATGAATGAGGTTATTATTGAATCTAACTGTTTAAAAAACGATTTATTGATATATATTGAAATGTTTTGAAATAAAAAGAGAAGTTTAGGAAGGATATTCATCTTAACAATGTTAATTCTTCCGGCTAGAGTGAGATGAAGGGTTGACCATCTATGCAAGTCTTGCTTAATTTTTTCCATACAGACGCCAAAATTTTGTTGATAAAGAGCTTTATGTTTACTTGTGATATTTACCCCTAGGTATTTAAACTGATCTGCTATGGTAAAAGGTAGGGTGTCTAATCTAATATTATATGCTTGTGAATTCACTGGAAAGAGTATACTTTTATTCAGATTAATTCTAAGACCAGATATCTTTTGAAATTCTGTTAGTGCTGTTAAAACAGCAGGCACAGTGTTTTCTGGGTCTGATATATATAAGACCATATCATCTGCATATAGAGAAATTTTCTGTTCCAGTCCTTCTCTGACAATCCCCTTTATCTGATAAGAATTTCGGCAGTGAACCGCCAGTGGTTCAATAGCGATTGCAAACAACAGTGGCGACAAGGGACATCCTTGTCTGGTACCACGTTCTAGTTTAAAGTAGTCTGAGCAAATGTTATTAATACAAACTGAAGCTTCTGGATTGGCATACAGTAGTTTGATCCAAGCACAAATATTCAGGCCAAACCCAAATTTCTCCAATGCAGTGAAAAGGTAATTCCATTCGATCATGTCAAATGCCTTTTCTGCGTCTAATGATAGTAATATCTCTGGGGTGTTTGATTTTGCTGGTGAATATATAACATTAAACAAGCGTCGGAGATTTGAAGATAGGTGTCGGCCTTTAATAAATCCAGTTTGATCTTGTGATATTACCGAGGGCAGCACTTTCTCCATCCTTCTAGCTAGGATTTTTGAGAGTATCTTAACATCATTATTCAGGAGTGAAATTGGTCTATATGATGCACATTGTAACAAGTCCTTATTTTGTTTAGGAAAGACGGTGATTAATGTTTGTCGAAATGTTTGAGGTAGTATTTGGTTGTCTCTAGCTTCTGTAAATGTTGCCAATAAGAGTGGAGCTAGCTGAGTGGAGAATTTCTTATAAAACTCTACGGGGTAACCATCAGAGCCTGATGATTTCCCGCTTTGTAGTGACTTTATAGCGTCTAGTAATTCTGTTAGCGTTAGAGGTTTATCCAGTTCCTCAGCACTTAAAGCATCTATTTGTGGTATTTGTGAATTATCCAGAAATGCATTAGATTGTGTGTTGTCTTCTTTGGGCTCAGTGGAATATAAAGACTTATAGTAATCTCTAAATGTGTGCATTATTTTATTATGGTCGATGATTTCTTCTCCATTCTTGTTGGTGATTACTGGTATTGCATTGTGAACTTCTTGTTTATGAATTTGTTGAGCTAAAAGCTTATTAGCTTTTTCTCCGTGTTCATAGTAATGCTGTCTAGACTTATAAATAAGTTGTTCAGTTTCTTTAGTTGTTAAGATGTTAAGTTCTGTATGTAGGGCCTGCCTTTTCCTGTGAAGAGCTTCACTTGGACGCCTGGCTTGTTCTTCATCTATTCTAGTAATTTTATTTCTTAGCTCTGACACTTTCTTGGTTTCTAATTTATTTCTGTGGGAAAGATATGAAATAATCTGTCCTCTTAAGAAGGCCTTTAGAGTTTCCCAGAGTGTTCCTGCAGAAACCTCTGTGGACGTGTTTGTCTCTAGGAAGAAGCTGATTTGTTTGGATATAAATTCTGTGCAGTTCTCGTCTGCCAATAAAAGAGGGTTAAGACGCCATCTGCGAGGTGAGTGTGAGGGGCTTAATGATTTTAGCTCCAAGACTAGAGGGGCATGGTCAGAGATAACAATTGTGTCATATTTGCATGATTTAATTGTAGGCAGGAAATTATTATCTATAAAAAAATAATCAATTCTTGAGTAGCTATAATGCACTGGTGAGTAGAACGAATATGTTCTTGAGTTTGGGTTAAGAAACCTCCAGGGGTCTGACAAGTCGTGATCATTCAAAAACTGTGTAATTATCTTTGCAGTATTAGATGTCGTCCCCCCGTCACAGGAGTCATATCTAAGAGTGGATTTAAAACACAATTAAAATCCCCAGCCATTATAATTTTATGAGTGTTCACATTGGGAATGGATGCAAATAGATTTTGCATGAATTCCTTATCATCAACATTGGGTGCATAAACATTTATCAGAATCATTTTACTGTTATATAAGTTGCCCATGACCATCACATATCTCCCTTCAGGGTCCGACACTACATCTGATGCTACAAATGGAACTGTTCTATGTATGAGAATTCCCACCCCTCTAGTTTTCTTTATAAAGCTAGAATGGAACATTTGGCCAGTCCAGTCTTTTTGTAATCTGAACTGATCCTTGGTTAGTAAGTGAGTCTCCTGTAAAAATACTATTTTAGCGTTTAAGCCTGTTAGGTGAGAGCATACTTTCTTTCTCTTTAATTCGTGATTCAGGCCTTTAACATTCCAGCTCACAAAGTTAACTGTCCCATCATGGAGACATTGATTCTGAGTTTTTAATGTCATTATAGTTTAATTGGTAATATGGCAGTTTTAATCTTAGTTTCAAGATTCCCGATGAGTTATTGCATTTTAGCCTATTGTTGCATTGATATTTATAATTATAAGAATTACAAGAATAGATTAGATATAACCTGCTCTCCTTCTCTCCCCCCTTTATCCCCCCACCCCCCCATTTTGCCTCCCCACATGAGGCTAGATCCCACTTCGCGATGTTCCAGTCCTCTGACATACGAAGAGACAGAGCACGTCCAAAACAAAACAAACCCCACCCTGCAGCGGCGTTACAGAATTAAAACAGAGATATCTTTTGCATTTAAATTCTTAATACTATCTGCCGAAAATGTTCTCATTAACAATATTTAAGCTTGAAATAATCTTCAGCGCTTTTAAGTTAAGATATTAAGATTAAAAAAAAAAAAAAAAAAAGAAAAGAAACAACCCTGGGAATGATTTTACAAACTAGTCTAGAATAAACCTGGTAATTCCTACTGTAATAGTATAATGGTAATAGTATAAATAGTAGAAAAAGCAGTAAACCAAGGGTATGAAGTTAAACAGTCTACTTTAAGGTATAGTAAAATAAAAAAAAAATTTAAAAAAAAAGGAAGAAAAAAAAAAAAAAAACGAATCCTACCCTAAGTTCTTGTCTATAAGCCGGACTCATGTATTAGCCGGAGACCAAAAATCATACGAATTTTTAAAATAAAATCGTATCATAGATAAGCCGGACTCATGGATAAGCCGAACGTACTATAACCTATAACTAATAGAAGGGAGGGAGGTCAGTGGTCTCACTCGCGCCCATTTAATTTCTTTAAGGGGGGAGAGAGTGTGAGATATTGCCGTCTCTCTCACTCCCCGCATGGCGCGGTTGGAGCGGCCGGAGCGCGTTCTTTCTGCTCTGGGCGTCGCCGAGTCAACACGAGCGCGTAGCGGTCATTTAAATTGTGATTTTATATGTAAGCATATTTAAATATATATCACGGATTTCTGCGGACAATGGGTCTTTTAATTTCTGGTACATGCTTCCTCAGTTGGTTTGCCCAGTTGATTTCATACAAGGGACGCTATTGGCAGATGGCTGAGAAGCTACCCGGCTTACTGTTCTCTCTCTCTTGCGCTGACTATCTGTGATCCTGACGTATGGGGATTGAGCAGGGGGGCTGTTTGCACACCTAGACGATACGGACGCTCATCTAAAAATGCTGAAAGATTATCTTCACGTTGCTATCTTTTGTAAAGCTGATTCCTGAAAAGACATGCTGCACAGTGCTTCGCATACTTAAAAGCTCGAAGGGCACGTATTGATTTTTGACTGAAAAACAAACTCTCCCTCTCTCTCTCTTTGTCTGCTCCTGACGGACGGGGTGTGAGCTGCCGCCTTCAACAGCTTTGTGCCGCGGTGCTTCGCATACTTAAAAGCCAAACAAACATATTGATTTGTTTGCTTCACTCCTTTGAAGAGGAAGATATGTTTGCATTCTTTTAATTGTGAGACGGAACTGTCATCTCTGTCTTGTCATGGAGCACAGTTTAAACTTTTGAAAAAGAGACAAATGTTTGTTTGCAGTGTTTGAATAACGTTCCTGTCTCTCTACAACCTCCTGTGTTTCTGCGCAAATCTGTGACCCAAGCATGACAATATAAAAATAACCATATAAACATATGGTTTCTACTTCGCGGATATTCTTATTTCGCGGGTGGCTCTGGAACGCAACCCCCGCGATGGATGTATAAGCCGGACTTATGTATAAGCCGATATTCTATTTTTTCATTTTCACAACTTTTTTCCTTAGATAAGCCGCGGCTTATTGACAAGAACTTAGGGTACTTCCACATTCTCACACTCACGTCTATAACTCTGATTAAAACATAAACTTATAAAGTCCAGATAGAAAAAAAAAAAAAAAAAAGGGATGTATAATTATAATACCAGTCTCTTTAAACATGGATCCAGAGAGCAGATCATAGGTCCTTCCCGTGCCTTGATAGAATATGGCTCCTTATTAACTTTCAAAAAAGTGTCGGAAACAGCTTCTTTAGTTCTTTTTCAGCTTCTTCTTTGCTGAAGAAAATATAATGTCGATCTTGAACTTCCACTTTCAGTTTGGCGGGATACAAGAGGCTGTATTTGATATCGGCTTTCCGTAGCAACTTTTTAATGTCGATGTAGGATCTGCGTTTTGCAGCTGTTGATGGTGAGAAGTCGGGAAAAATACGTATAAGATTATTTTCGAATATAATCTCTTGCTTGTGTCTGAGAAGTGCCATCACATCAAGCTTACATCGTAGTCACTCGAAGCGGACAATAAAAGACCTAGGTTTGAAGGCGCTTGGTATCTTTGTGCGATAAGCCGTGGCTATCTCAATGTCGAGTTTAAAGTCATCTCCAATTATTTTAGACAGTAATTCTACTGCAAATTTCACTGGGCTTGAGCTTTCTCGTTTCTCAGGTATACCCTCAATTCTTATATTATTTCTTCTGCACCCATCCTCCAGGGCTGCAAGTCTGTCTCCAAGTTTTTTGCATTCCGAGTTCACAGCTGTGGCTTTTTCATCGGCGTTAGATGCCAGTTGTTCCGCTGTTTCCACTTGAGCCGTGAGTCCCTGCTTAACGTCTTCCAGCTGATCTGAAACGTCATTAATATGGTCATCAAGCATTTTCAGTTTTGAATTAGTTTGTTCAATGTGTTCCACTAATTTCTCCAACATGCCTTTAAAGTTCACATCAAAACGTTTAAATAGATGCGTTTCCTTATCTTTGTTATCCTTCTTGAGCTCAATGGTCACCTTCTTAAGATCATTCGTGTTATCTTTCTTAAGCTCATTCTTAAGCTCATTCATGGCCGTAGCCATGGTAGTGGCCAGTGTAGTGATCATCTCTTTCAGTTCGGACAGTTCGCTTCGGCTTTCGTGCTCCGCGAGTGGAAATGCAGCCCCTGTTACAGTAGGCGCTGCGGGCTCGCGATGAGTAGATGAGAGCACGTCCTGCAGAGCCCTTTCTAGTCTCGAATGATCCTCAGAAATCGGCGATCCATCGCGACCTGTATCACTTGCACCTTCGCTCCCATTTTCACTCTCGACTGGAGACGATACAATGGAGCGGGGTCCCAGGAATTCTGCGCATTCGTCTGCCTGTTCCAGGTCAGTCTCCGTGAGGCCATACCTTGCACTTGCACTCAGGCCGGAAGTCTGTCCAGACTTTGAAGCAGCTTTAAGTTTCTTTTCCGGTTCTTTCTGACTTTTCTTCTTGTTACTCATGCTTGTATATTGTAGTGGAGGAAGTTCCTTGGTCGGGTTAAATACAGGATACCTCTAAATAATATGAAATACGTGGGAAAATAAAGCCGCTGCTAGCGGAGCTGTGCTTCAGACGTCCATCTCCTATAAACGGACGAAACCAAGTCAAGCTTATGTTAAGCATGAAACAGTATAAGCACCTAGCAATTTAGTTGAATTAGCGCAAAATTTAACATTTCTATCTGTAAAGCCCCTTTCATACATGCAGATTTATTTACAAATAATGTAAATATCAGGAACGTTGATCTGAAATTACATGACAAGAAAGACTGCTGGGGCTCCTTTATACCAATGGTAATATAGCAGCATTATGCCTCACTTCTCACATTCCTCTCCTAGGATATGAAGCGGAATTGGAAGATGGCCAACTGTGAACAGCTGCATGTTGACAAAGAGCTCTGAGCCTTTGAGAGTCAGATTCAGTAACTCCTATCCAGACAGACAAACCTAAGGGATCTGAAAGCTCGACTATGAAAAGAGACCTCCTCAGAAGCTGAGATCAAAGCAACTCATCTTGATGCAGCAAAATACACACAGAAATAATCTCTGATAAAAGGACCAGGTGAGGGGACACTGGCACACACTTGTTGTTGCCGCACCCCCCTATAACAACACTTTCATTAATATTTATATTAAATTTGCAGTTTTTGCACTTCTTTTATTTTATTTTATTGTATGTATAGTTGATGGATGCAATCAACTCAAATTGCATTGATTTTGGATTTATTTTTATAAACTTTGCCTTGACTGGGTTTGCAGCCTCTTGGACAACTTAATTTTTCCGTGGTTCACTGGACAAGGCTCCCCTTAGATTGCCCACTCCTGCCTGATGCCTGATTTATGATTATTTTTCCTTTGCACTGTAGAGATATAGAAGCTGGGGATGTTCTGTCTCCTTGATTATACTGGAAATGCTGGATTGCTGTTGATTCCTTCTATACTTACTTTAACTGTAATACCCACCATTATATGTACAGTATGTGGTTGTATGTTGGAATCTCTGGATTCTGATAGCTATCGTTCAAGTGCATCTTGTAATTTCTCCTACTATGGTTTGCTATTATGGCTCTTCTGCGCCACCCCACCGTACCCGTCTCACCTTCTCCACTGTTCTGCTTTGCTTCTCTGCTAATATCAGATAAGTATTACTCTGTACTATGCTGAAATACTCTCATGATACACTCTTTCTTATTAAACAGTTTGTTCAGAGCAAGTGGTCAGGCTGGAATGTCCTAAAAGACACTGGCATTGTGTGGTGCCCGAAATATTTACATTATGGGTCAGATCGTCGCCACCTAATGAAAAGTTCACCAGCAGCATTTGTTCAGGAATAAGCTGTCCTATTCTTGGTTTTCAAGACAAGAGTGTCAATGTGCCAAATTTTCAATATGCTAAAATAACTTTTGGCTCTGAATCTATGCACAATGAACCCTCATCAGCTAACATGAGTTTAACTCAAGATCTCTTAAAGGCAAAGCATTGGTGCTATCAGAATTCATTACAGATTCCAACCTTGATGTTGTGGTTAGACATTGTTTTGGGATGCCTTGATAGTGGAAGGACTGGAGGAGAGAACTTACTCAGGGTATTACCGCCCCTGGAGCACTAGATGGAAGCACCCCAGTTTTGCAGCAGTGCCTCGGTCTCCCACAGGGCTCTTTGGGAACTGGAGTTTGGAGCAGCCCTGCTGGGTTCCTTGGGACAACTGTTGGACCCTTTGTTGCAACACTTCTGCCACACACTTCTAGAAGTACTACTAGAAGAAGGATATCAAGCACCTGGAACACTTCTGGGTGCCGTATAAAAGGAGCCAGCAGCCACTACTCAGGGAGCCAGAGTTAGGAGGAAAAGAGACAAAGCTCATCAGGAGGAGTGGAGCTGGATGGAGAGAAATGAGAAAGAAAGAAAAGAATTGTGCTGTGTTTCCTGTGCTTGTGACTCTGCTGTGAACATGAGAAATGGGGGAAAGCGTTTCCCACATGAAAAAGAAGAAAAAATAAAAAGTGTGTGCTGAACTTTTGTCTCTGCCTGTCTGTGTCGAGGTAGTGATGGCTGGTGCATCCCCTGGTCCACAAAATAATATGTTTAACAGAAACCTGGCAAAAACTGAATCTGGATACATTCACTTCTCCGCGGCTCAAACTCGAGACAAGATGGAGGGGTAGCAGTAATTATTAGATTTCTGTTAAACATTAAAAGAATCCCAGATAACTGCCCATTGTCTTTTGAGGGGTCTGGCTCTTAAACTAATAACAAATTCTTGTCCTACCTTACTTATTGTTGTCTGTGGTCCCCCAAAATGCAATGGGTCTTTCTTATCTGATCTGACTGAACTTTTAACCCACTTAAGTTCACTTTCCCAGAGAGTCATTCTTGGTGATTTTAACATCCATACTGTCACTCCTACATATAAACTGAGGAATAAAGTTCTGTCCTTACTGGACTGTTTTGACTTTCCTACCCACTCTGATGGTCATATATTGGACCTGATCTGCACATTTGGCTTATCTGTAAACAACACTTACACTAATACTTACCATACACTAATTTGGGACTTTCTGATCACAAAGCAGTACTTTTCACTATTTTACTACCTCTCCCTTCTTACATGTAAATGTCAAATTCCCTTCAGAAACCTTAAACCTTAAAAATATATGTTCCTCTATCCTTGCTGGATCCATTTCTGATCTTTCTCTGTCTTTCCCTATTCCATCAATACAAATTAGCCTTATTGACTGCTATAACTCAGTCTTTCTTTCAGCATTAGATAAAACAGCTCCTTTAAAACATAAGGAGGTTTCCTTTAAGCGTTCAACTCCATTCTATAATTCAGAATTACGGTCTATGAAAGCAGCTGGCCGATGCATTAAGCGAATGTCATGTAAGACTGTCCAGGCTTTCTCTGACCATCAAAGGGCTTACAGGGACGCACTAGCAGCATCCAAGAAAACGTATTATACTTAAAAAGTAGCCATGATAACCCAAGGGTTTTGTTCTCTGCAGTTAATAAACCACTATAACCTACATCTAGCCTAATTACCTCCTCTACTGAGGCCCATGACAAATTCTTCTACTTTTTCCGTAATAAAATTAAAGCTCTAAATAATTCAAGTAACATAAATCTATTATCCATTTATGTTTCCCTGTCAACCCACTCCATCCAGCTGCTTTTCTAAATTTTCACCAGTCACATCTGCATTTGTTAACAACATGCTTTCTAAGATGAGGCAGAATACTTCTGTACTGGACCCCATCCCCATCACACTTCTTAAATGCTGGCTCGTGCAATAATCCCGACTGTTACAACAATAATAAATGCATACCTTGACACCATATTTGTGCCAGCCACTTTTAAAATCACTTCTGTAAACCCTATGTTAAAAAGGTCTGGTCTTGATGCTGACAGTCTTATCAATTTTCAGCCTATTTCACACTTAGCTTTTCTGTCAAAAGTTCTTAAACGTGTTGTAGCCTCGCAAGTTGCTAATTATCTAATTTCTTTTAATTTGATGGAACCCTTTTCATTTGGTTTCAGAGCACAGCATAGTTGTGAAACTGCTCTGCTTCAGGAAATTAATTATTTTCTTATGACAACAGACTCTGGACAAACCAGCCTATCAATTCTGTTATACCTCTGTGCAGATTTTGGTATTGGCAGACATGACATTCTACTGTCCAGTATGGAGAACATTCTGGGTATCTCTGGCCCTGCCCTCCAGTGGTTTAAGTCCTATCTGACTGATAGGCAAGAGTTTATTTGTCTTGGCAACAGCAGGACCGGCTCAGTGCGAGTCACACAATAAGCTCCTCAGGGCTTTGTCTGTGGCCCTCTGCTCTTCTGTATCTATATGCTTCCCCTTGGCCATATTATTCATAGCTTTGGACTGGGTTATCATTTTTATGCAGATCATACTGAACTCTATTTCAGTGTTAAAAGTGATACTTCATCAGAGCTTTCTCAGCTTACAACTTGCCTTAGTGAAATTAAACCCTGGATGGAGCAGAACTCTTTAAAATTAAATTAGAGCAAAACTGAACTCCTGCAAACTGGCACCAAAGTGCAACTTAAGAAAATGAGCTCCTTTTAAGTCACTCTTGACGGTGATCTCATCAGACCTTCTTCTAATGTAAAGAATCTTGGTATCATTTATGATTCCTTTCGTACTCCACCCACATAAACCAGATTAAAAAACTCTCTTACTTTCACTTCTGTAACATATTGCATGTTCACTCATTCCTCTCCTTTTGTAATGCTGAGAAATTTGTCCATGCTTTTATCACATCCCGCATTGATTATTGTAACTCCCTACTGGCAGGTGCCTCTTTTAATCTTATATCACAGCTTCAGTTGATTCAAAACTTTGCTGCAAGAGTCCTTACATGAACCAGTAACAGTGAACACATAACACCCATCCGGCTTTGCCTTTACAGACTTCCTGTGTCTTAATGGATTGAATTTAAAATTCTATTAATAGCCTACAAAGCTTTAAATGCCCTTGTGCTGGACTACATCAGTGAACTTCTCCATTGCTATGCTCCGGTTTGCCCACTAAAGTCTTCTGATTCTGGCAATCTTGTGGGCCTTACACTAACCTGCATTCTATGGGTGACAGAGCCTTCAGCTGACTTTGGAATGACCTCCCTAAATTAATCAGATCAGCTGACTCCATTCATTCTTTTAAAAACATCTTAAAACTCATCTGTTCAAGAGGGCTTTTAACTTAACCTAACATTCTGCTACTTATTTCAGTTTACCTCTGTCTCCAGATACTCAGCAGAATTTATGTGTGTGTTACAGTGGTGTGAAAAACTATTTGCCCCCTTCCTGATTTCTTATTCTTTTGCATGTTTGTCACACAAAATGTTTCTGATCATCAAACACATTTAACCATTAGTCAAATATAACACAAGTAAACACAAAATGCAGTTTTTAAATGATGGTGTTTATTATTTAGGGAGAAAAAAAATCCAAACCTACATGGCCCTGTGTGAAAAAGTAATTGCCCCCTTGTTAAAAAATAACCTAACTGTGGTGTATCACACCTGAGTTCAATTTCCGTAGCCACCCCCAGGCCTGATTACTGCCACACCTGTTTCAATCAAGAAATCACTTAAATAGGATCTGCCTGACACAGAGAAGTAGACCAAAAGCACCTGAAAAGCTAGACATCATGCCAAGATCCAAAGAAATTCAGGAACAAATGAGAACAGAAGTAATTGAGATCTATCAGTCTGGTAAAGGTTATAAAGCCATTTCTAAAGCTTTGGGACTCCAGCGAACCACAGTGAGAGCCATTATCCACAAATGGCAAAAACATGGAACAGTGGTGAACCTTCCCAGGAGTGGCCGGCCGACCAAAATTACCCCAAGAGCGCAGAGACGACTCATCCGAGAGGTCACAAAAGACCCCAGGACAACGTCTAAAGAACTGCAGGCCTCACTTGCCTCAATTAAGGTCAGTGTTCACGACTCCACCATAAGAAAGAGACTGGGCAAAAACGGCCTGCATGGCAGATTTCCAAGACGCAAACCACTGTTAAGCAAAAAGAACATTAGGGCTCGTCTCAATTTTGCTAAGAAACATCTCAATGATTGCCAAGACTTTTGGGAAAATACCTTGTGGACTGATGAGTCAAAAGTTGAACTTTTTGGAAGGCAAATGTCCCATTACATCTGGCGTAAAAGGAACACAGCATTTCAGAAAAAGAACATCATACCAACAGTAAAATATGGTGGTGGTAGTGTGATGGTCTGGGGTTGTTTTGCTGCTTCAGGACCTGGAAGGCTTGCTGTGATAGATGGAACCATGAATTCTACTGTCTACCAAAAAATCCTGAAGGAGAATGTCCGGCCATCTGTTCGTCAACTCAAGCTGAAGCGATCTTGGGTGTTGCAACAGGACAATGACCCAAAACACACCAGCAAATCCACCTCTGAATGGCTGAAGAAAAACAAAATGAAGACTTTGGAGTGGCCTAGTCAAAGTCCTGACCTGAATCCAATTGAGATGCTATGGCATGACCTTAAAAAGGCGGTTCATGCTAGAAAACCCTCAAATAAAGCTGAATTACAACAATTTTGCAAAGATGAGTGGGCCAAAATTCCTCCAGAGCGCTGTAAAAGACTCATTGCAAGTTATCGCAAACGCTTGATTGCAGTTATTGCTGCTAAGGGTGGCCCAACCAGTTATTAGGTTCAGGGGGCAATTACTTTTTCACACAGGGCCATGTAGGTTTGGATTTTTTTTTCTCCCTAAATAATAAAAACCACCATTTACAAACTGCATTTTGTGTTTACTTGTGTTATATTTGACTAATGGTTAAATGTGTTTGTGATCAGAAACATTTTGTGTGACAAACATGCAAAAGAATAAGAAATCAGGAAGGGGGCAAATAGTTTTTCACACCACTGTATATCACAAATGGTGTTGTTTGTTTCAGGCATTTCTTTTAGAACTGAAATGAATATTTTACTCTGTGTTATTTTTTTCTTTTATTCTACTTACTGCTTTATATATTCTGTATTTATCTGTTTAGTGTTCTATGCAGAAAATATTTGTATCCAATGTTACATATACTCTGCTGTTTAAATAAGCGCCTTGAGCATGGGAATGGTGCTATATAAATAAAATATATTATTATTATTATTATCAACCACGTACCGTGCCACTTGCTCATTGAGCCACTAGTTTTACCACCGCTCCTACTTAAAACCACAACAACAATGGAATCTGGTTGCTTTAGCATTGCAGATGGGAGCTTAAGGCCAGATCGCCTCCATTGCCTCAGGCAACCATTTTGACCCTCTTTGCTTCCCCATGGTGTCAGCAGACTTAGTGATGTATTGTTATCATGAATTTCAATTATATGCAACACCAATATTTCATGCCCTAAACAGAAATTTTTTGTTTCTTGTTTTCCCGGTGCATGAGTACGAGACATTACAAGAAGAGCGCTGACAGTCTTCGAGAAACACAAGAACAGAGTTGTTGGAACCATCGAAGTCCATTCAGGCAAAAACAACATTCGATATCGACCTTCAGAGGTTGTAACAACAAATTTTGCAGTACTAACTTAGGCCACAAAAGAGGGGACCTTGGCTGCGAGAATCATCATTTAAGGTCCTTTGCCACTGGTTAGAAGGTCAGATGAAGCCTACAATCGAGTCCTGTCCTTGAACAACTGGTTGAGAGGCTTCTGCAAGAAACAAAACATCGGTTTCATTGAGAACTGGGCTCTTTTCTGGGAAAGACTGCGTTTCTTCAGACAGATGGTCTGCATCCCAACAGATTTGTTGTCCAGGTCCTCTCTGACAACATTTTGAAGGTAATCTGTCTTTCCTGACTACAGAATTTTAGTCCTTTCCTATAATGCCACGTTAGGATGTGGTAATTCTATTGTGCGTTCACCTTTAGTTGTGCACTGTATTAGTATTATAATAACTGAACATAGTCTAACTAAAAAACCCGGACACAGTGGTATAAATATCCATTCATCCATATATCCATTTTCCAACCTGCCGAATCCGAACACAGGGTCACGGGGGTCTGCTGGAGCCAATCCCAGCCAACACAGGGCACAAGGCAGGAACCAATCCCAGGCAGGGTGCCAACCCACCGCAGGACACACACAAACACACCAAGCAACACACTAGGGCCAATTTAGAAACGCCAATCCACCTAACCTGCATGTCTTTGGACTGTGGGAGGAAACCGGAGCACCCGGAGGAAACCCACGCAGACACGGGGAGAACATGCAAACTCCACGCAGGGAGGACCCGGGAAGCGAACCCGGGTCTCCTAACTGCGAGGCAGTAGCGTTACCCACTGCACCACCGTGCCGTCCTGGTATAAATATGAATAATTTAATTACTATTTCACCTATAGATGTGCACTTTATTAGAACTATAACAACAGATTATAGATTAAATGAAAAGTCTGCACAAAGTGGCATTTACACAAGTAATTTATTTACCTTTTCAAGCTGTCATAACACTCTGATTCAGCTCTGCTTTTCTGAGACCTTAAATATGGCTTTACTAAATATCACAGTGTTAACTAGAAAGACTTTTTACATTAATGATTTTATCATTGATAGGAAAATTGACTTTCTCTCACTAAGTGAAATGTGGCTCAGCTAAGATTTCATGGCAGTGTTAATTGAAGCAGTACCCCACAAATTACAGCTTTGTTCATTCTGTCCTCTAAGGCAAAAAAGGTGGTGGTTTAGTGAATATTTACTCAAGCCAATTAAAGTATAACAATACCAGTTTTGGTTCTTTGCATCTTTTGAGTATCTTGCTGTTTATAGACATCCAAAATATAATGCATCTTTTATTGAGGAATTCTCAGACTTAGTATCTATAGTAATAACTAACTATGACAAGTTCCTAATTGTAGGCAATTATAACTTTCACCGGATAGCCGGTGTGACCTGAAAGCAAGAGAATTCATGAACTTACTGCACTCCTTTGATCCAAGTTCACACCTAAGGGAGGACACACCTTGGATTTAATAATTTCAAAGGGATTAAAAGTTGACATGAGGCACGTCATGGATATTGATATGTCGGACCATTTTTGCATACTATTTAAAGTAGACATACTGATAACTGCAACTAATGAGAAGCGATTTGCTAAATAAATCTGTTTTGATACATCTGCAGCTTCTGTGTTTGCTAGTATTCTAAGCAATCAGTCTAATTGTAGTGCTTACATCAGTAGTGTTAAACAGTAAATAGTAAGATGGAAAATTTTAATGCTAAGGTGAGAGCTGCAGCTGACATAGTGGGACATGAAATCAC
This sequence comes from Erpetoichthys calabaricus, assembly GCF_900747795.2. Classification (NCBI taxonomy): domain Eukaryota; kingdom Metazoa; phylum Chordata; class Cladistia; order Polypteriformes; family Polypteridae; genus Erpetoichthys; species Erpetoichthys calabaricus. The sequence goes on from NC_041403.2 coordinate 132,447,732, forward strand.
AGTTAAGAAATCCTCCAGCACTATTATACATTGGAAGTCCCAATGAATGTCTGATTTAAAGAGAACATGCCAGAGAGCTGAATGAAAATGGAGAAAAACTAAACTGATAGTACACTATGAAATACTGAAGGCATAAATAACTGAATATAACAACCTAGTCCACCTTGAGAAGCAGTCCTATTTCTCTAAAATTATAAATATTAGTAATCCAAGAGTTTCATTTTCCACTATTAGTCATCTTTTAAGCCTAGTTCACTCAATGGAATACCTCCAAAAAAACTACAAGTGAAACATGTCAGGCTTTTCCTACATTTTTAAACACAAAATAAATATTATTATTATTAGAATTAATATAGTACATTCCCACAAAGTTAATCCAATTGAATCCCAGCATGCCCTTTTAAGTGAGTTAAATTCTTTCACTGAAATAGAAACCCTCCACCTGCATCCTTGACCCAGTACCAACAGGCTTTTTTAAAGGAGTCTCTGATGTTCTTACTGATAGTGTACTTGACCTAGTGAACTCATTATTAGATACGGGAGTCTTCCCTGACTGTCTGAAGACACTGCTCGAAAAAAATGATCTTGATTCCTCTGTCTTTGACAATTTTAGACCAAGTTCTAACCTTCCTTTCTTAAGTAAAATTCTAGAAAAGGCAGTTATTAAGCAGCTTAATGATTACTTGAATAAGCATTCTATTCTTGACAAGATTTACTCAGATTTTAGAACAAACCATAGTACAGAAACTGCACTGGTTAAAGTAATAAATTATATGTGGGATAATGTAGACAGAGGCCGCATATCTGTTCTTGTTATCTTAGATTTGAGTGTAGCATTTGACACCATAGACCACGGTATTCTTATAAATCACCTTAGACATTGGGTGGGCCTCTCTTGCAGTATCTTAAATTGGTTTCAGTCATACTTAACATGTAGAAAATGCTTTGCTGGTTGAGGTAATTGTACTTTGGAGATCCATGATATTGTATATGGTGTACCACAAGGATCTATTATGCTGTTTTCAATCAATATGCTTCCATTATATGATACAGTATAATCTCAAAGGGCAAGTTGAGCTACCAAAGCTATGCAGATGACACACAGCTTTATTTATCTATAGCACCAGATGACCCTGGTAATCTTGGCTATCTGATCCAATGTCTTAGCAGTATTTCCAAATGGAGCAGTAGTAACTTTCTCAAACTAAATAAGGAGAAAAGAGAAATCTTAGTGATTGGTAAACATGAATATAGTGAGTGTATTAGAAATAAACTTCCCTTAGCTTTAAAAATCAAGGTGGAGGTAAAGAATTTAGGGGTAATCATTGACTCTGACCTAAACCTAAAATCACATATGAACTTGGTTACTAGCTCTGCATTTTTTCACTTAAGGAATATAGTAAAAGTTAGACCTCTTATAGCTTTACAAGATGCTGAAAAATTAGTTCATGCTTTTGTTTTTAGTCAACTAGATTTCTGTAATGCACTCCCAACCGACATCAATTGCTTGTTATTAGTGCAGTAATATAACAGCCAGAATCTTAACTACAAAAAGAAACTTTGAACATATCTCACCAGTTTTAGTGTTGTTACACTGGTTACGCTTGTCATTCAGAATTGACTTTAAAATACTACAATTGGTTTATAAAGCCTTATATATTCTTGCTCTATCCTATATTTTGGAATACCTGTCCGACAACACTTCAAGTCATAATCTTAGATCTTCTAATGGTGGTCTGCTTATAATTCCAAGAGCCAAGCTTAAAAGAAGTGGTGAGGTGGCCTTTTGCTGTTATGCACCAAAACATCTGGAGTACAGTTTCTGTACTATGGTTTGGTCGTATAAATCGAAAGCAGGAAACTCACGCTATTGGTCCAAGAGATTATGATATGCTAACGCCCACCTGAAAGAGTAACCACAGAGCACACTGCCTTTTTTTTCTATGTATTGTGCCTTCTTGACCACACAGTAATACCTGAAGTATTCCAAACCAACATTTGCACTGTTTTGTGTTTTTTGTATATCATGCCCTCATACACATTTGTTGTAAGAGCACCCCTTATCTATAATGGAGCATCCAATCAGAAGAAAATATGAAGCTGGTTTTAAATTAAAAGCTGTTAAAGTGGCAAAAGAAATTGGCAACTGCACTGCTGCAACAAAATTCAAGTGCCTGAGAAACTGATGCGAGATTGGAGGCATATAAGTCGGGGTCTGATTTTATGATTGATTTTTCAGGTTTCAAGACCCGATTATACGCAAGTATATAAGGTAAGTCATTTACACGCTATTATTAAACAATTAAAATTTCATCTCCTTCTAACCACCCTAAGAAAAAATTCAGGAAGACAAAAGACAATGAATGTCAAACACCATGAATAACACTTTCAAGGTGTTAAAATACAGTGGACAGCATGTATTATGTCAGAAGCAAGTAATATTGTGAGCCAACCTTAAGACCTTAAATAATGCTTTGTGGTCATGAATTATCCCGTGATTTTTATACCACACTGTTGTTTAATGATTTTATGTGATCAAACATTGCCCATTACAATGGGCGGTATACCAGTTCTAAAACCATTTTGCCCAATACACCCCTCTTATTTTCTCAGTGTCTCTTGCGTTTCCAGGTATTGCAGACATAAGACAGCCTTCAGGTCCTCTTTGCGACTCCATTTAAAGTGTAGTCAAGTGAAGCCGGTAACTGGTTTTGAATGCATGGCCATTTTCTGTACATTTCAGATCCACTTAAAGTCCATTTATCCTATTTCTAGCAGCTACTATTAATGACAAGCCGAATCAATTCTCATCTTAAATAAGACTAATAACTAGTAATATGTTCAGAAAATAAAAGAAAAACAGTAAGAAATATGGAGCTTGTATAATAGGCTGCATGCTTGCAAAGTGCCAGGAAGTGACTACTATGCACCAGTGTAGGATATTAAAAGAGGAAACAAATTTTGGAAAACAAGAACAATGATTTCAGAAATTACTATAAAGCACTATAAGTCTCAGCAGATGCTAAAAGGATCACAATCCAGTAAAATTCAGGCTGATGAGAGGTTTGCTGGAGTTTGCAGTTTGGATTATATGTATACATACTCTGAAGTATCCTATTTGGCTTGAAATTTTAAGAAACCTTAAGATGGTCCAGTAAAGGTATTAATACCTCTTAAAGGATAAAGGAAGTTAACCATTCTTTAAACTACAGTATGTGAAATGATTTTAAAATCTGTCCTGAAATTAGCATGAAGCCATTGCATACATCTGAGAAGTGGACTTGTTTTATATGGTCATACTTCTTTGTTCTAGTTACAATTCTTCTTGTAGTCTTTGAATGAATTGCATAATATGTCCCTGGTTACAGCCCAGTGCATATTTAGAATTTAGTGAATGTAAAATGATCATATATTATATCATATTATTCCAACAGCTTAATAATTAATAATTGCAGAAGATTCTGAAACCAGCTTAATTTTGTAAAATTGCTAAACTGATAATCTATCTGCCAGAGCCAGATGTCCTCGGGTCCTCAACAAACCCGGATCACCGTCCGGGAATCGTGTCATATGGCCATAGTGCTGTTTACTGACACTACCGCACAATGCAGGTAATATGCCTCATTTGGGACTCCATGAGTAAGTGCTCTTTCAAAGTCAAACCAGCGGTCCCCAAGGATTCTCCAAAGAGACACAGTACCGAAAGAGTCCAGCCTTTGTCTCAGGTCACTGGATAGTGTCCATGTCTTGCAACCATATAGCAAAACGGGAAGCAGCAAGACTCTAAAGCCTAGGACTTTCATCCTTTTGCAAATATATCCCTCTCCAGCTGCCTCATGACCCTCACCCATGCTCTCCCAATCCATCTACTAGCTTCATATGAAGAGTCACCAGAGACATGAATGTTGCTGCTGAGGTAAGTAAACCTCTCAAGGAGGTCGACATTCTCTCAGACAGACACACTGCTAATGACTGTGACAAAGAGGTCATTAAAGGCCGAGTTTTTATCCAGGATACTCACAAGTCCAGACACTCAGACTCCTTACTCAGTTTCTTGAGAGCCACGATTGAAGCCTCCATTGATGATTACAGCATTGTCGGCAAAGTCAAGATCAGTGATTTTTTGTTCACCAACAGATGTCCTACAGCCACTCAACCCCACAACCCTGCCCAACACCTAGTCCATGCAAGCACTGAACAGAGTAGGAACAAGAACACCCCCCCCCCAATGAAACCCTGAATCAACTGTGAAAAATGCAGAGGTTCTGCCCCTACTCTGCACAACACTCACAGTACCAGTGTACAGGCAGTCCGTAATATCCAGCAACTTCAGGGGGATTCCACAAAGATTCAGGATGTCCCACAGGGAAACTCTATCAACTGAGTCGAATACTTTACGAATATCCACAAAGGCTACAAAGAAACTTTTACAGGAACTCTGAAATAACGGATTCACCTTTAACATATACATTTGATATAATGTTTAATGCGAAATGCAACACTGTAATAAGATATCTGCTTCTGTCTATGTCCATCTGTCTACATAAAACAACCCATCTCCCAGTGGACTGATTTTTGTTGAAATTTGCCACCTTTATTCATCAGGGAAATTTGTCAAGAAAGCTCAATTTTTATTGAGATGTCTTGAATAGAGCACGCTGTACAAAGTTTTGAAATTTCTAAATCTCCCATTGAAAACCATTGGTGAATTTGCAAACTTGTCAATCTGAAAACAGAGAAACATTCTGTGCAACTTCAATTATGGATTAGTTTACTGATTCAGATTACCTTGAGACAAGTCACATCAACTTGTATACTTTATAGATTTTCCTCTTTTATTATTCCCAATAGCTGCTCTGATTCCTGATACAAGTTAGTCAAAGCTCAAGGGGAAGCATGCAGTCAAGCCACTCATACACCAGCTCAAGTCTCCTGCTTGCTTGATCTAAGCTCAACATAAATTTTGACAAGGAAAACATTTCTTGCCTAGAAGTGAATGAAAGAGGAAAAGAATTATATGAGGGTCACTCTATATTCATAGAGTGAACAAAATGTACTCAGTCTTTACATTATACTAAAAACAACCTCATGGCTGCATTATCTGAACATACTTGGTCCACAGAAAGTGTATAAAGTTCTGTAGATTGTTTCATAGAGATTACTGCCGGTCTGCACACGTAATGTAATGTTATCAAGATGATTCAAAGGTCAGTCAGTCAGTCAGTCATTTTCCAACCCGCTATATTCTAATACAGGGCCACAGGGATCTGCTGGAGCCAATCCCAGCCAACACAGGGCACAAGGCAGGAACAAACCCGGTATTCTGTTTAACATTTTTTCTCCCATTTATTGCAATTAAGTGCGATTTGGAGCTGAGACTATGGACCGACTTTATTGAGAATTGACTGCTCCTGTGCTTCAATTCTCCTATTTTAGGACATTTTCTTCTTTTCTGTATACTCCAAACAAGTAGACGGAGAAGCACAGCAAGAAAGGGGAACATGCAATAAGCTTTCATTCAGACATCTTAAATATTAATACAGTATAACGAAAGTGGAACAAAAAGCCTGCGGTGGGTTGGCACCCTGCCCAGGATTGGTTCCTGCCTTGTGCCCTGTGTTGGCTGGGATTGGCTCCAGCAGACCCCCGTGACCCTGTGTTCGGATTCAGCGGGTTGGATAATGGATGGATGGATGGAACAAAAAGCAAAATTGATGATGGAAAATCACCAGTAATACAACCCGACTATTTAAGGAACTGTCATAGACGATTCTGGCCAACACACCCAATGTATGTGGCATTCGGTCTTTTAAGGTTACATTGCTGTGTCTCATGGCCTGGGTCTCTGTTTGACTTTCTTCTCCCTGGTTCTCCCTCTTCAATTTTTCACTTTCACTTGAAAGTCCAGAAAATGACTATTAGAACTTGACCTTTCTTTAAATATAATTTTGATTTTTAAAGTTTTGACCTCAGCCTTCAGACCACAGAAAAATCTCTTCTCTGTGATAGTTTCTTCTGTATCTACTAACACTTCCTCTTTCTATTTTTAAAATGTGATACTTTTACAGAGATCAAAAGATCAACTAAAGAAAATGTGCACTTACCATGAATACTTTGTCTATGAGCCTTCTTAATACATTAACAAGAAATATAACATCTATTGCAAATAAAAAATGATATTCCTTTATATCAACTATACAATATTATCCATCTCTATGATATTAAAAAAAAAAAAAAAACTGTCTGTCGGTCAGACTGCAGTTTATGAGACTCAAGGACTTTGCCTCTGATGCAGACATGAGTGACACTGGAGCACCACAAAGAACAGTCCTGCATCCTTTATCCTTCACTCTTCACCTCTGACTATAAGTAAAATGCTGTCACTTCACTTGCAGAAATTCTCCGATGACTCTGCACTTATGGGGTGTATTGATAAGGGAGGTGAGTATAGGATTCAGGTGGAGAACTGTATTTCTTGTTGCAAGAGAATTATGTGCCTCTTAACATCAGCATAATCAAGGAACTGCAGGCTGCCAGCCCACCGCAGGGAACACACACACTAGGGACAATTTAGGATTGCCAATGCACCTAACCTGCATGTCTTTGGACTGTGGCAGGAAACCCACACAGACACGGGGAGAACATGCAAACTCCACGCAGGGAGGACTGGGAATCGAACCCAGGTCTCCTTACTGCGAGGCAGCAGCGCTACCACTGCGCCACTGTGCTGCCCTTGATTCAAAGGTGATTTAAAGTTGATTTAAAATTGCTACAAATCATTACGCCATATTGGCATCAACCTCTTCAATTATACTGTATCTCCCTAATTATAAAATTGATTTTAATAAATGTCTACCAACCTGAAACAGTACCAATTATTTTTGCTTGCTCCTCTGCCTCCTTGGTTTTTCTATTTCTACTATCTTCTCACAAAAAGTGACTCAATAAATGTTATAGAAGTTTCCTTATAATGCATACAAATAACATGCCACAAAAAGTGCAAAACATAGAATGCTGATTAATATTACAAACTTGCAATGCAATTGTATAATATCCCTGATGTTTTAAAAATGCAGGACATTGCTTTGATAACAAATATAATGTCATCATAGGAATGTACAATGACATTCCTCTTTGCCCGTAAGACCAACAAGCCTTATGCTGCCACTGTTCTTGTCGATAGCCAAATCTTGTTCAGAAATGTGAAATACTTTATCTCATTTTCCGACACTTCTTTTCCTGGTGACGGTCGAAGTAAATGTAGAATATAACATCACAAAATAAAAAGGGAGAGTAATGAGTAATAGAGCTAAGTTTCTCTTTGTATACAGTTTTGGAAAATTTATGCTAAAATTTGTTTCAAATGTGATTTTGCAATTGAAAAAAAACACTAAAAGATGTTTTTTGAGTTTTTAAAGGCTTTTAGGGGAGTGCAAAAAAAAAGCTTTGTTTTTTAAAGTATAAGTTCAGCATATATGCATTTGCCACACAAAACTGAGTTCTAAAGTTAAGTGTTTCTATAAATTAAAAAAAAATATGTTGCCTGCTCTGGTGTTTCATAATGGAAGCTATGGGGCACAGACCACCACTGGAAAGTAAAAGCCTAAAAACCTCCTGCATACATTCATTTTTCAAACCAAGGACGTTTCAATCATTGAGATTACACACATATTATAAAATAGTTTATGCATATCACTTTCAAACTAAAAAACACCAAAATTATGAGATTCATACATTTTAAAAAAAGATTAGGTGTGTGTACCAGCTCAATTTTCATCTTTCTCTGCAACAATCTTTCACCCACCAGGGCATGGATTCCTCTCAAAAGACAAAATTTAAGCAAACTTTTTCTGCCACACATGCTTGGTGTCATGTTCATTTACTTCTGTACTGATGTAAGATCTCCTATCACACAAGCAAATGGAAAATGCATTGTTACCTCAAGAAAAATAGTACCAGGAATATGTGATAAAATGATGATTTCTAGATCTCTTTTGTTGTCATGGAAATGCATCAGAAACATGGAAGGAATGTTTTTTTATATCGAAACTTTGGCCGCTTCAAAGTGGACATAATGTTTATCGGTAAGTTTTAAGGCTTTCATTTTCCAATGGTACTCCTTTCCTTATTATAAAATGCTAGGAGGAGAAAGATCATTTTTACAATTTAAAGAAAATGTTTAACTTTAGAACACAGTTTTGCATGGAAAATGCTAGATTCTTTCAAGTTGTCATTATATAGACCTGCATACAGTAGTTACCATATATAACAGGAGGCATGAGGTAGGGGACAGCTGGCCACTGCTATCAGGCCTGTGACTTTATTTGACTTTAAGAGAATGATTAAACATCTTGTGTTCAAAACCTGTGCCAAACCATTGTCATTGGGCAGTTTGCATGTTTTTTCTCATTGTCTATATGGGTTTTCTTCTGAATGGTATTTTTCTCTCCATCCCAAAACATATCCAAGTTAGATTTATTGGAGGTTCCAAATTAGGCCTGTTTGGGAATGAGTAGGAATGGTCCCTGTGATGTACAGAAAATCCATCCAAGGTGGTTTTCAGCCTTAAATCTACTGCCAAGACAGGCTCCACTACCTGGTGATTTTGAATTGGATTAATCAGTTTGGAGAATGTTGTATCATATCCTGCTTGCGTAGGTCAGGTTAAGCAATTAAAATTTTAACCTGCTGATTGGGACTTAATGATAATATGGGATAATTTCCTTTCTTTCTACTAATTCTCAAATTTTCTGGATTTTAATGCTGCCATGTCTCTTAGATCTTTTCATAATCATTTGCTCCTTTTTAAAAACAGCCTTCTACTTACACGGGGCTTTCATGCAGCATCTATCCCGAATAAAACTTTAATTTATTCCTGTGGTTTGTTCATTTTTTCCTCCTTCTCTCTTTTCTCTGTGTAAGTTCATAAGGTACAGAGTGGACTGAGAGGTCATGAAAGGAAACAAGTACTTGTACAATAAATGGTGACCCCGGTAATGACTCTATTATGGCACCAAGCAGGCCAGCTCTGCTTGTAGTCGGCGGTTGCTAGGTGGAGATACATTATCACAGGCCTCTGCAATAATTTATCCACTGAGCTTGCAGAGCCGTCATGCAGTCTTGACAGGAAACTGTGGTGCTTTATCAGCCTGCCTGTAAATCAGCCTTGTGTGGGTGAGACGGCAACATTGTTTGATCTTTTTCAGACACTCTAATAATCTCCTTCCCTCTGATTGATTCCTTCACATAACAAAGCACATTACAGCTGAGACTAGAGTACCATCTGTTTATCTTTGGTGGTCATCGTCAGCAGAAGCAATAGTGCAGAAAAATGTGCCCTGTAATATAGATGTTAAAAAAAAGAAAGTGAAAAGCAAACAGGTTAAAGAGCTAGGTACCATTAACAGACTAAAGGAAAGTGTGCTCCGTCTCAGCTAGTATGCCAGATTTACAAAGAAGTGTAAAAATCAGAGCAGATGTGTGCAAGTCAGATTCTCCATATGGTACTCAGTGTGGGCTAAGCTTTGGATGTGTGCATTCATGAAAGATGTTGTCCACAGCTGTGCCACTTGAAAAAATAGGAAAAAGAGAAAAAGGTTTTCATGTGAAATTTTCATTTGAAAAATTGTTCCTGCAATTCAGCAAATCCTTGATTTCAAATTGAAAATTCAATACATGGTTAATATTTCCTGAATATGGTTATTAAAGCCAAGCCCTGAAACATTTTGAGGCAGGTAAACAGATTGACTAATTAATGGTCATTGTTATAAGCAATTATTTGAAAGTGTCACTTAAAATTACAGATCATAAATAATACACACATCACAGTTCATTTTTAAACAAACTGAAGCAGGGGCAACATCTTGAATCCCATAATACCAATACCTTTAGAAGAAAAATCCATATATTTTCAAACCTGTACATGTAGTTAAGGGACTCAAAGTGCCAGACACTTTAGGGAAAATCATTGAGAAATTTCTAATTTCAAAGTAAAGCAAATGACTGGCAACTTTGTTTTAGTGTTCTATTTTGTTTCCACATCCTGAAGTTTTCATTCTCATCTGAACAAACCCAGGCCATCAGGAGAACTCTTTTTAATTTAAGACTTGATACAAAGTGCACAATATAGTTAGACTACATTACAAAAGGCCAAGATGCCTTTGCCCCAAAACAATCAAAATGACCAAAAATAACAAAACCATAATTTAGAGAAGTCAAAATACGAACAGCCCAAACTAGCAATAGGCAGTAAAGGCAATGTTCAGAACAGGAGAAATATTCACAAGAGGTAAAATGCTCAAAATGGCAAAAAACTAGCCATGGAAGAATCGTTGAGTGAAATGAGAACCAGTGACACGGAAAACTATTCGTTGTTCCGATGATCAACATGGGGGGTCTTCTAACTCATCAAAGAAGCCCTCAGCAGTCTGCCCTTTGACAGCACCCCAGTCATGCTCAACCTAAAGAGGGGCAAGCAAATAATTCCAACATCAGTTAAAGGAAATTATAAAATGATTAACAGAGCTAATAAACACTTAAATAAATAAAGTGATTAATACAAAAATGTCATTCATAATAACAGTTCAATTTACAAAAAACAAATAAATTAGAACAAATAAAAAATAAAGCTCAGGCTATGGACAGAACCCAGGCAAAATCATAACCAAACGGGAGGTGTGCTCTGGATAGAATTCTACCCTCATAATATTGGATTAAGCAGGTTTAAAAAAAAGCAAAAATCTTTTCTGGTGTTGTCTTTAATTTTGATGGGTGTTTCAGAAATTGCTGTGCTTGAATCTACGGTGCAATTTATCAAGTGTGTACACTTTTTTAGTTGGTTTGCTATTTGCTGGCATTTTTCACACAAATTCTACAGATCCTTGGAAACTAGGATGACAATCCAGGTATTGCATCTATTGCAAATGATTCCTACAGAAAAATGTACATGATGCTAAACTATGGGGTTATCAGCTGTTTCAGGTCTTTCAAATCCACCCTCCCAGGAGAGCTGACTGGGGTTGATTAAAGCCTGTTCTGTGCTCTAGCAGCAACCCACATATCTGCCCTCTTTAGCCATAGCCATCTTGATGATTTTTCATCATCATCAGCATCTGACCTCCATGGGCTAGCATTTGGCTCTTTAGCTTCTTCTTTGGCAGCTGCTTTTCAGCTGTTCATAATGTTGCTCTTTTCAGCTTGTAGGCCTCCTAAATGCATTCTTCCCATGGCATGCAAGCTTAAGCAAAATAATATGCTTCAATGAGTTAAACCACAAAACAACATTGGGAAATAATGTAGTGCCACTGATATGGGGAGGAAACTGAAGCTGTTTTCCCAGATCCACTTCTACCTTCCAGTTCTATGCAATGAAAAGTTACCCAGTTGCTTTCTGATGGTCTGTCGTTGGCCTTTCCCCCTCTTCATGAAAAAAATAGTTTTCTTAATTGGTTTTGTTTTTCAGCAAATATTGAGGGTGTGGCATCAATCAGCAATTGTCCCAAGGACATGGTCACGCATAATGACCATTGGCAATAGCTGTAGGGCAGCTGGTTAGGATATGCTCTACCTTGTCGCAAAGGGGGCATGCTCATTTTTCAGCAGAGTTTCAGCAGTGTAGGTGTGATTGACTAGGAAGGATGTTGCAAGCTGCCTGAATAAGGAACTTCATGCAGTGTGAATCCACCTTCCAAAGATCATTCCACATAATTTTTTGCTCTAGGCTCCTTGCTGTCTCATTGTTATTGATAAGCTTGAGAACCATACTTTTCCAATTGTCTCTTGACACAAACCTTTTAAAACTTGTTATTTCACCAGTTTCTTTTATTGTCAAGTTTAGATGATTAGGTGTTGGTTCTTCCATTGCAATACCAGCTGTTTATACATATAAAGGCAAAAGTAAAGCAAGAAAATAAACTTACCCACCCAGTATCTTGACAACTCCTGATGCACCTTGCTTCAGACTGGACCAAAGTTATTATAGTTTTGCCTTTTTATATTAGTTTTTATTTCTATATTTTTTCTGACCTTCTTTGGAAATTCAGTTTATTTTTAGTTTTCCTTCATTGTGTATTTTTAGTTTTAGTTTAGTTTTTATTTCACAAAGATATTTCTGTTTTATTTTTATATCTATTAGTTTCAGTTTTAGTTTTAGTAATTATGACATGGAGCTCCTATGGATTTTAGTTTTGTGTCACAATCAGATAGAACTGTACACTTAACAGATTTGGATACGAGTTTAATGTTAGTGGAAGCTTACTACACTACTTGGTTTACTATCTGGTTTTGTTTTTGTCTGATAAAAACAAGCATAATCGGAACTAGATACTGAATACGAACAATTTTACAAAATCTTATAATTTTTAAAATATTTTCTCATGAAAATCATGGGGGCTTAGGAAGAACGGGGTTCTTAGACTAGAATCAGTGTGCAGACCCCACCTAGCTGTATTGAGGGAAACAAAGGAAACCAAACATGTAGTGTCAAGGTTAGGGGAAGTGAGACTTGAATAGCCCAACATAAAGGACAGTAAACCCATAATGAACAGAGCAAGAGCAGGTAATAGGAGTACAGACAGGCATAAAACGACAGAGACAGCATCTGAGATTAAGATTATTAACAATATATACATTATCTAAACCTGTTTATCCAGAGCAGGATCACAGGAAACCTGGAGCCTACCCAAGCAGGTTTGGATGCAAGGCCGGAAAAATCCCTTGTATGCAATATGTATGATAAGGCTGATGTTAAGAACAAAAAGAATGTGATATTTTAACTATCTGTTTTGAGAGAGAGAGAAAAACATTGAAAAAAGGGGGACAGATATTTTAAAATATAATTCTGCTAATGGATTACTTTCACAATATCAGGTATTTTGAGTTGTGAATATGAACTAAAAAAGTTAAATTAGTAAATATAGAATAAATACAAAAACCCATTAGTATGTTTAGTTTTTCATCACTTGGCAGACTCTCTTCACCAACCATACCTTTGTTTGTATCGTATCTTTGTTAAACGATGCTTTTAAAGCAAAAGTGTTTGGTCAGCAACAATATGCTGATCTTGTATGATGACCTAGTCAGTCTGTCGATCAGTGCCATTTTATTTTCAAAAACCAGGAGTAATCTCTCCCAGACTTTCTTGTATACTCACATATGGGAATAGATATTTGAGGAGTAAACCGCAAGACAATGATTATATTTTTATATTATGATCCTTGACAGTACTTTATTCTTTCAGTCCCACATCAATAACATCTCCCGGTCTGCATATTTCCACCTGTGTAACATTAATCGTATTCGCCCCTCCCTCACTCCCCACACCACTGCTATCCTTGTTCATAGCCTTGTCACTTCTTGTCTGGATTATTGAAATTCCCTTTTCTTTGGTCTTTCTCGCAAATCTCTTTAGAAGCTTCAACTGGTCCAGAATTCAGCTGCCCGCATCATTACTAGAACCCCATCTATTCACCAGATCACTCCCGTTTTGCAGCAGCTTCACTGGCTTCCAGTTAAGTTAAGTTCAAAATTCTGTTAACTTTTAAAGCTGTCCACAACCTTGCCCCTCTATATCTGCCTGACCTCCTCCATGTTGCCATTCCCTCCTGTACCCTTAGATCCTCTTCCTACATCTACTTGACTGTCCCCTTTGTCCGTCTTACCACTATGGGGAGCAGAACATTCAGTTGCTCTGCTCCCCTGCTCTGGAATTCACTACCATCTGAGCTTAGAAATATTGAATCATTTTCACTTTTCAAGTCTAAACTGAAAACTCATTTGTTTAAGACTGCTTTTTCTCTTTGATTACAATTGCTCTGTCTGATTTTAATTTTTGTATTTTTGTTTTGTTTATAATCTGTGTTTTATCTATTGTTCGGTGTCCTTGAGTGTTTAGAAAGGCACCTTCAAATAAATAAAATGTATTATTATTATTATTACATTAAGGAACCATCAACAACAAATCAAATCAAATTAATAATATATTGAACAATTATTATAAAAGTAAAGTTGAATAAATCGCACTCTGCAGCTGCATGAATAAAAAAAAAAATCGAGTATGTGTTCAGGTAAAGTAAAACTTCCGAGTGATGGATTTGGCCCAAAAGTTAATACAGATCTACAATTGTGGTGTAACAAACAAATGCCGAATTTCATCCATCTATCTAGTTGCGTTTTTGAGTTATCATGTTCACACACACACAGACACACACACACGCACATACACACAATTCCAAAAAACAGTAATTTTGTACTCTGGGAGGTCTATAACGTCAAGATTCATCAAAATATCGAGGTTGAATCTTTTCATGATTACTATACTTTCTCTATACTTCGTATATGAGAAAGTAAAAATGATTTCTCCTGTGCGAAGTGTCAGATGAATTGCTGTCAACAAAAAGCAGTCACCTGAGAAATAAACTGAAACGTTACTCACTTGTGATTTTTCTGTCCATATGGTAAATGTTTTGTTGACCAGTACATTCTGATTTCAGCCGTTTGCATTACATCTTGATATACAACAAGCACAAAGAAAGGCGGCACGTAAATTGCTTTCAATTTCACACGTATTACGCACCCGCATTCAGCTTGCTCGATTGGGTTTGCTCTGGTAATAATTCATTAATAATTCATTACATTTATATAGCGCTTTTCTCAGTACTCAAAGCGCTATCCACACAGGGAGGAACCAGGAAGCAAACCCACAATCTTCTACAGTCTTCTTACTGCAAAGCAGCACTGCGCCACCTGTGAGGACAAATAAATGCTGTGTGAACAGCCACCCTCTGTCACCAGCCGCTGTTCACTGGATGAATATGTGCAGGCAGCTCGTGGTGGATGACTTTCTGTTTTAGAGTTAAAACTTACAAGGGTTAAAGACTAATGGCACAAATATTCATTCAAAAAGGAAAACTAAAAATATTTTAGTAAATTATTATTTTATTTCAGTTATCTTTCCAGCTACTTTAATAGTTTCTGTAGCTGCGTTTTCCCAAAGTTTCCAAAATTCAGCAGCTCCAACTTAAAAAATGGGATTCTACAAAAGCCTGACGCGCAGAAATGATTCCACAGACAAAATATCTTCGTTTTTAAAAGTTTAGTTAAGTTTGAAAGTAAAACAGTTCACACAAAAAAGAAAATTAAAAATAGCAAAAAAAGGAAAAATTATAATAAGAAAAAATTTGGTTCTAAGCTTAATCTTGTTACATCTTAAATCGTTACTAGTCACTTATAATACCATTTCAAAACGTTTCTGAACCATTTCAAAGCGGTCAGAAAACTGTATGCTTATCCCATCTTTGAGTAGAAAATGGGTCTTTCAAGTCCCTGTTTACTGGGACCTGTTCTAAACACAACTAGAGCTTATTAACTCACAGTTTCTCAGTTATAGTAAGAAGATTCTATATCTTGCTAACTTATAGGGGGAAAAGACTATACCATTGTCTATGACTATAGAAGATATTATATTCTATTCAAATAAAGCAAACATTAATATGAGTTTAACTCAAAACTTTAACTTTCTGAGATTGGCTCTTACAGTTTCATTTAGTTTTAGTTTTTTATTTCGGTTTTGTTAATTATTTTATTTCAGTTTTACGAAAATGTTTTTTTTAATAATAGTTTCAGTTTTGATTTTAGTTTTTGTTAACTACAGTAATCCCTCACCTATCGCGGGGGTTACGTTCCAGAGCCCCCCCGCGATAGGTGAAATCCGCGAAGTAGCGACCTATATTTATTTTATTATTTATACATATTTTAAGGCTTTATAAACCCTTCCCACACTCTTATAAACCTTCCTCACTCTCTTGTTAACCTTTCCCACACTCTTATAAACACTTCCTATGCTCCTAAACACTTTCTACATTCTTAAACACCGCAGACCAACACTGCACACTGCACGCAGCGATCAGACGTCAATGTGTCTGCACTCGCTTTGTGAAGGGGGGCAGCTGAACTCACGCTGAGCAGAAATGGACTTTGTGCTGCTTCTGCCAAAATGCCTGCTTGTCGCTCTGCTCGAGGAGTGTGTGTGTGTGGGTGTGTGAGAGCTGAACGCACCTTCGCTCAAACCCCCCCCCCCTCCCCGGAAGCGCAATAGGCTCCTGCCACTTCGCATTGTCAAGGGGGTGGGGAGCTGAATGAACGCTAAGGAGAAGTGGACTTTGTGCTGGGTTTGTGCTGCTTGTCGCTCTGCGTGTCAATAATTTAAAAGCCTGTACAATCAGGCTTTTAGGTGTACATCACCAATTTTCCTGTCTCACTGTCTTGTCTTGCGTGAAGTTAAAATGTTTTATAATAGTGAGATGTTACTCATATCCTTAGCCCGACATCCACATATCATATGTGTTAACAAAGTGTGTTTTATAAGTTTACATGTGTTTAAAGCATGTGGGATGGGTATTTAAAGGCTTAAACTATAAAAATGTTTATTTATATGGTCTTTCTATATCGCGGATTTTCTCCTGTTGCTGATGGGTCTGGAACATAACTTCCGCGATAGGCGGGCAATCACTTGTATTTAAAAATCCGCGAAGTCGTGAATCCGCGAAAAGTGAACCGCGAAGTAGCGAGGGATTACTGTATAATGAACTATAATTACCTTGGACTGGACTCCTTAAGTTCTTTGCTAATGCTCAAATGGCAAATACAGCAAAGCAGGAAATCAGCTGTATCTAGAACTTTAACAAAGAATGTGTGTTCTTCATAGCTCTTAAATTGAAAGTGGAACAATACTACCAACAACTGGAAAAAAGCAAAAAAATGAATGCACTTACTGCCAGGTCCTGACAGATCTTCTTTCAGACTACCAAGACTTACTCCTTGGATTACCTGAGGTCTCTTGCTCTAATAACAAGCCGTACTCCTAACAAGTTGTCTTGCTTTCCCCGACACAAAGAAATAACCAGAAAACAGTAACAGATATGTAAAATAAAACATGGATATATTGTAAATTGAAAAGATAAATATTCAATTATATATATATATATATATATATATATATATATATATATATATATATATATATATATATATATATATATATATATATACACAGTAATCCCTCCTCCATCGCGGGGGTTGCGTTCCAGAGCCACCCGCGAAATAAGAAAATCCGCGAAGTAGAAACCATATGTTTATATGGTTATTTTTATATTGTCATGCTTGGGTCACAGATTTGCGCAGAAACACAGGAGGTTGTAGAGAGACAGGAACGTTATTCAAACACTGCAAACAAACATTTGTCTCTTTTTCAAAAGTTTAAACTGTGCTCCATGACAAGACAGAGGTGACAGTTCCGTCTCACAATTAAAAGAATGCAAACATATCTTCCTCTTCAAAGGAGTGCGCGTCAGGAGCAGATAATGTCACATAGATAGAGAAAAGCAAACAAATCAATAGGGCTGTTTGGCTTTTAAGTATGCGAAGCACCGCGGCACAAAGCTGTTGAAGGCGGCAGCTCACACCCCCTCCGTCAGGAGCAGAGAAAGAGAGAGAGAGAGAGATAGAGAGAGACAGAGTTTGTTTTTCATTCAAAAATCAATACGTGCCCTTCAAGCTTTTAAGTATGCGAAGCACCGTGCAGCATGTCATTTCAGGAAGCAGCTGCACAAAAGATAGCAACGTGAAGATAATCTTTCAGCATTTTTAGACGAGCGTCCATATCGTCTAGGTGTGCGAACAGCCCCCCTGCTCAATCCCCCGACGTCAGGATCAGAGAAAGTCAGCGCAAGAGAGAGAGAAAAGTAAGCTGGGTAGCTTTTCAGCCATCTGCCAATAGCGTCCCTTGTATGAAATCAACTGGGCAAACCAACTGAGGAAGCATGTACCAGACATTAAAAGACCCATTGTCCGCAGAAATCCGCAAACCAGCAAAAAATCCGCGATATATATTTAAATATGCTTACATATAAAATCCGCGATGGAGTGAAGCCGCGAAAGGCGAAGCACGATATAGTGAGGGATCACTGTATATATATATATATATATGCGCGCAAAACACCAGTATCTCAAAATCACCAGTGACTAATTACTATATAAGTACACAAATATACAAATATTTATATTGAACCCTCCCTTGCCCCTAAACAATAAACATAAATACATAACACAAGTACAAACACAGATCAGTCAAACACAGCAATTGAAAATGTGGTGAAAAATGTTCCAAATAAAATCTGGCAGTACTAATACTGGCGGTAGTGTATTGTGCTTCTTCCTGAAAACAAAACAACCTCACCGTGAAAAGTCCTGGCAATGGCTGCTATGAATCAGAAACTCCAGGGTTTCTCATATCTGGCTGTCATGATGTTGAATCGGTGGTTGAAAAAGCAAGCAGTGGAATGATGCAATAAACGGCAGTGATGAATTTGTAAATGATCGGGTTGTCTCCTTTCTCCTCTCGATTTGTCTTCTCTCTCTCTCCTCGCCTCTCTTCTCGCCTTTGCTCCTCTTTTTTAAATACAAAATGTCCCAGATGTATCTGGTGAGTTAGCAGGTGGTTTCCTTCTCGGGGCTGCGGTCTCTGTCCATCATCCTTCCCCTCTTCACTTACAGGGACAACATTCACTGACGCATATATAACGGACAGTAAACAGGATGATGAAACAAAATGCACTCAGCACAAACATAGCAAATACTACTATTATGTAGCCCTGCTGCAAATTAATCCAAATCAACTTTCCATTGGAGTCTTTGGGTCACTCCACAGAGTTTATAAGAATAGTTGAGGAGGGTGGATGTTGTTAAATCAAAAGTTTCATCTGAAGTCTTAGCTCCTGCTTCACCACTATTGTTCAGAATCATTGTTCTTAAAATTGATTTATTGGTCCATTTCATGATCACACCAAGTTATTCAAATTCAAAGACCCCAATGTATTCGATTAGCTTCATTTTGGGCAGTTGCTCACTTCTTATCTGCAGGTAACAAGGCACTCATTTCTGGGAGTAGATCATGACCTCAAATTAGGATGTGCTAATTGTCCTCTTGACTTCATCACAGTCAGCTGCATTGCTTACCAGGGGAACTCCGGCAACATCAGCAAAACAGCAGTGATGCAAATATCCTTAAACCTCATCTGTGCCTTGAAATCCGGTCTAAGTAAATCATAAACAGAAGAGAAAACTCTTGTCAGAATTTAATGCCCATATTAAACAAACCTGACTTAATGTTAAGTATGCATACACAATTGTTGTGATTTGGGCTTTTTAATTGTTTTTTCCCTTTAGCTTAATTTTGTTAGTTTATTATGTTATTATGTTTTAGTATTGTTGACAGTGTGTAGGCCTACAGTGTGTTTTATGTGATTAAGAATTTACATTTCCATCCATCCATTATCCAACCCGCTATATCCCAACTACAGGGTCACGGGGATCTGCTGGAGCCAATCCCAGCCAACACAGGGCGCAAGGCAGGAAACAAATCCCGGCCAGGGCGCCAGTCCACCGCAGGATTTTACATCTTTTAATTTAAATTTTAAGAGCTTCAGAAGTTCATTTTATTTCTCAGTATTGAAAGAGCATTTAAAGATTTGCTAGGGTGTATGCCACAATTGCGAAGAACCAGCACAATGACTTGCATGGTAAAAGTATAAAAAATTTGAGCAGAGCAACAGGAATCTTTTTGTCTGAGATTTCTGATTCTTCAGTATTAGCCCAGAGGGATGAGTGCCTTTAGAGAAGAGTCTTTTTGAGTGGTGAAAGCTCATGTTTCCAGTCACAGAGAATTTCTGAGGTATGTTTTTTTTTGGCAACAGTTTGTCTTCAAGTCACAGTTGCTTTGTCAAGTGGTGAACGCTCACCTTTCTGTTGCATGGACCTTCTGAGTTTTGATTTCTATTATTGCCATTTGCATAAACATCAGAGTTCTTTCTAGTGTTGTTTTTATGGTGACAGCTCATCTCGTAATTACAGTGCATTTTTGAGTTTTGGTGTCATGGGAGTTTGTCTTCAGTTTCTTGTACAAATTCAGTCAATGAACAGTTGTTATTAGAAAATCTAATTTTTGGTATTCTGGTTTTGACCCTTGCTCTTTCATCTTAACTTTTATTTTAGTGCTTTGGCTCTAGTTGTTAATAAGATTTCGATGGTCTTTTGGTTTAAAAAAAAAAAAAACAATACCAGTATTCAGAATAGTTTACCTTTTGGTTTCAATTTTACTTCTACAGTAGTTCTTAGAAAATAATTATTTTGTGTAACTTTTGAAAGAGACAAGCATCACCTGCTTTATTGCTTTTAACATTAGAGCAGTGCACTCTAATACATAGTGCTTATAATCAACCTGTTTGGTTAAAAAGACTTTATACTCTTGGCTAACAGTCAAGATTTTTCAAGTCTATAGAGTACATGTAGACTGGAGTGGCAATCTCCAATGATTCCGACTATTCCTCAAGTATCTTGGTGACCATTTGACATAATATTCAGGTCTTTTCTCTAAGCTCACCTTTTCATTTGCATTTCAGATGTCGTCTCTTTTTGTTCCTTTTTAAATAGTGTCTTTTGTGCCTGTTTTGCAGATGCTGACTCTGCTATGCTGCCTATCAACTCCTACTGCCAAATGTCTTTTAGGATCATTCCGCTTACTCTTGTATATTCTGAATTAATGCAAGCTCGACCTGGCATCTCAGTATTATTCTGACTTGTTATGTTGTGTTTAACTTGTAATTTTTATTTATAATATGGGTAATCTCAAAAGTTTATTTTATCAGTGGATTCAGTTTCACAGAAGTGATTGAATGGTGGACCATGGGAGACTTACTGGGCGTGATTTTAAGTTATAGCTGCTGCGAATTGTTGGCCTACAAGGGAGCAAGCGGTACAGCTGGTGGTGGCCTTAGAAGGAGAGGTGCTGAAGGTTCTGGAAGACAGGCCCCAGAAAAACCTTACAGAATTGTCTTGGCTTCTCCCTGTGATTGAGCGACATTTCGGATGAACCGAATAAGTCCTGGGCTACAACAACAGTTGCATTCATGGACAAGACAGGCAGGAGAACGTCTTTGTACTTTTTGCGGCGAGTATTCATGGACTGGTGAGTCGGGCCTATCCACACTTTTCCAATACTAATCAATCTGAATTGGCACACAACATATTCTTGAGTGGGGTCACACCTACTGAACTAAGATGCCATGTTTGCCTTATCCGGCCGAGCACACTACAAGAAGCACTAGAGGAAGCTTGAGAGTTTGAATTGGCCAGTTATGAAGCTCCGCTGCAAGGTTAATGATCACCCTGTAGCCAATCGTACAACACTTGCTCATTTTTTTGCTCAAGTTTATGCGATGCTGGAGGAGAACGCAGATACTAGGGTTATGGCAACGTGCTGGAGATGAGGAAGCCCAGGCCATATATGTCAGTTTTGCCCCCTTCGTGAGGACTCTTTGGGGCCAGAACAAGGGGAAGCGATGGGAAACGATAGGGGCTTGAAGTAAGGGGAATGGCCCCAGACCCTGCAGCGGTTCCCACATGAAGAGGTACGGATATTGTTCTGCTGGGGCGCATAGGGAAGGGAAGACAATGTCAGCACGTAATGACACTCTTGGGCCAGACAATAAGAGCATTAGTGGACACTAGGGCTTCCGCGTCCATAGTATGCCCTGATACCCTCCCTCCTGACTACCCGGTCTTAGGAAACACTTCCCGCTTTGTTACCACTACTGGCGAGTCTGCCTTTATGAGAGGGCGTACCATGGCCATTCTGCAAACAGGAGGGCGGGATTGGACTCAGATGGTTTGGGTAGCTGTACCAAAGCTTGAATAAATTTTGCCCAGTGAACACTGGCAATTCCCCCCCAGACTACAAAACTTGAGTCATTGCCCCAGGCTGAATCGTTGGGGGGTGCTGTTGGTAGGAGCCCTGCCATGCAGAATCTGTGGCAGATGAGTCGACAAGGACTAAGTTTAGACTTGCTGTGGGAGTATCAGGACTGGTTTTCTACATCTCCAGCCGACATCAGGCAAACTCATCTGGTTCAGCACAACATCGACGTTGGTGACGCAAACAACAACAACGGCACCTCCCAGTGGCATGTTGAGGAGAAGCCATCGCTCTTATTGAAGAAATGTCCGCGGCAGATATTATCGAGCCCTCTGAGTCTCCCTGATGTTCGCCAGTGGTCCTTGTGAGAAAGAAGACCGGAGACTGCTGCTTCTGTGATTACCGGAAGTTGAACCAAGTGATCAAGAAGGACTCATACCCACTACCGCGGATGGACGAGACCCTCACTCTCATGGCAGGGTCTACCTGGATTTCCACCTTGGACTTGTGGAGTGGATACTGGCAAGTAGACCTGGCTGCAGAGGTCTGGGATAAAACAGTTTTTTCAGTTGGTGAAGGGTTGTGGCTATTCAAGGTACTGTCCTTCAGGTTGTGTAATGCCCTGGACACATTTGAAAGACTAATGGACCTAACCTTGACTGGGCTTACCCAACCCAGTGTCTCTTCTATTTGGACGATGTATTGGCCCACGGACCCTCCTTTGAGGCAGCACTGGAAATGCTCAGTGCTGTTTTGGAGCAACTACGCATAGCTGGGTTAAAGTTACATCTGGGGAAGTGTCACTTATTACAACAGAAAGTTACTTACCTGGGGAATCGGGTGCATGGCCAAGGTATGGCCATGAAAGCATCTAAGGTTTAAGCCATTCGAGAGTGGCCGGCTCCCGTCAACGTGAGGCAAGTTAGGGCGTTTATGGGCCTGGCCTCATACTATAGACGATGTGTTCCCCATTTTGCCACGATTGCTTCCCCCCTTCATCAGCTTACCTGGAAGGGAAGAGTCTTACTGTGGGCATATGAAGAGCAATGGGCTTTTGAATTGCTGAAGGCTGTGCTCTGTGGTGCCCCTATACTGGCCTCGCCCTATCCATCGCGGAGTTTCATTTTGGACACTGATGCCAGCAATGTGGGGTTGGGAGCCATCTTAGCCCAGGAACACTCTGACGGTGAATGTGTGGTCTCGTATTTTAGCAAGTCCCTTAGCAAAGAAGAGCGCAATTACTATGTCACCTGGCGAGACTTGTTAGTGATAGTAGAAGCCATCTGCCACTTTTGCCATTATTTGAGTGGAGCGTTGGAATGACGATGACACTGGGACGTCTGCAGCAGGGTTTCTATTGGGGGAGGTGTCAACAAGATGTGGAGGACCACTGCCGCCGAAGCGACACATGTGCTGCCAAGAAGGGGCCTTCTGGACAATCTACATCCCCATTGCAACAATACAGAGTAGGCATGTCCATGGAGAGGGTTGGAATTGATGTTGTGGGCCCCCTCCCCCTCTCCCAGAAGGGCAACAACTTTATTCTGGTTATGGTCTGCATATTTCCACTTGCGTAACATTAATCATATTCTCCCCTCCCTCACAATCCCCCCCCACTGCGATCCTTGTTTATAGCCTTATCAGTTCTTGTCTGGATTATTGCAATTCCCTTTTCTTTGGTCTTTCTCGCAAATCTCTTTAGAAGCTTCAACTGGTCCAGAATTCAGCTGCCCGCATCATTACTATAACTCTATTCACCATATCACTGCCATTTTGCAGCAGCTTCATTGGCTTCCAGTTAAGTTCCGCATTCAGTTCAAAATTCTTCTGTTAACTTTTAAGGCTATTCACAACCTTGCCCCTCCATATCTGTCTGACCTCCTCCATGTTGCCATTCCCTCCCGTACCCTTAGATCCTCTTCCTCCATCCACTTGACTGTCCCCTTCTTCCGTCTTACCACTATGCTCTGGAACTCACTACCATGTGAGCTTAGAAATATTGAATCATTTTCACTTTTCAAATCTAAACTTAAAAACTTGTTTAGAAAGGTGCCTACAAATAAATAAAATGTATTATTATTATTATTATTATTATTATTATTTTGGCCTGAAGCTTACCCCCTCCCTGATCAGGAAGCTGAGACAGTTGCGAATGCTCTGATTGGGGGTATGTTCAGTTGCTTTGGCATGCTGGAGAGGCTTTATTCTAATGAGTGATGAGAGTTAAAGAGAGTAAAGTGTTTCAGCTGGTTTGTGAATGTTTACAGATTTGGAAGACCCGCACTACACCCCTGCATCACCAGAGTGATGGGCTGGTGGAGCAGATTATTCGGATACTTACTACCCAGCTGGCCATGGCCACCAGCCATCGCTAAAGTGACCAAAAGCTGCCCCTGATCCTCCTAGCATGCTGAACGACAGTTTAAGAAGTGACTCGCTATACCCCTGCCCTTCTAATATTAGGACACGAGTTGCAGACACCTGTGAGACTCCAGTCGGCCCTGAATATGCTCGTTGCCTACAGTACCACCTCGATACGGCCTATGACTTCACCCATCAACATCTGCTTGAAGCCGGACTCACCCAAAAACAGCACTATGATTTGTGGACTCGAGGTCAACCCTTCAGCCCAGGAGACTCAGTTTGGGTGTTTAGCCCTTGTCGGAAGAATTGTCGGTCCTGAAACTCGACAGTGACTGGATTGGACTATGTCAAGTGCTGGAATGAGTGGGAGAAGCGGTCTACTGGGTGCAGATTCCAAAAGCAAATCAACGACTGGTACCCTATTGTGATGGAGGGGAGAGAAGCTCAGAGATGCCATTGGACGCCTTGGAGCAGGCTTGACAGGAAAATACATCGCTTGGAGAGCTTACTCAGGGAGGCAACGAACAGCCAGGCCCCGACATCCCTGCGAGGTGTCCAAGACTAACGGTCAGGCTACCAAGCCAATATCAAGATTTTGAGATGCCCTCGAGGGCGAGGGATTTCTATGGAAGGGGCAGTGTAATGTCCCAGCCAGATTGAAGGCCCTTGGGAGTGACTGTTGGGTCCAATTGAGGGAGGGCGGAGAACAGAGTTGAGGTCTGACAGCGGGGGTATGATTGACGCTGAAAGGGGGGGCGGCACCCAGAACAGAGGGGATGGAAGCAGTGTTGGGCTCTCAAGGGAGAGGGTTTGAGAAGGAAGGTGTTGTTGCATTACGAAATCTCCATTATTTTTGGTTTTTCTTTAACTTCATCTTTCAGGGCCAGAACAATGAGAGATTTATATGCAATTGTAAATAGTTCAAATTCAAAGACGTTCATTTTTGGTGTTACAATCATGTGTTCCAGTAAATTGTTCTGTGATCCCTACTTCATCCTTCTGTTTTTTTCTTCTTTTTGAACCTGACATGGAGGTCGCTACAATATTATGTGCGGTTGCACTGACTGACAAGTTGTTTAGGGTGCACTGGTTCTGCTTCCACATCCTAAAGAAATGCATGATATGTTAACAGGCAATTGCAAATTAGCCTTTTGAATATTGGTGTGTGTGTGAGTGGGTCCTGTGATAGATAGGGTCCCACCTAGCACTGATTGTTTCCTTGGGCCTGATACTGCCAGAATAATGCTCTGACCACCCACAACCTTGAGTTAGATTAAGTTCTCACCCACGCTGAGTTTTATGTCTTTGATGTTTTAAAATTTTTTAGGGCAATTATTTGATTTCACAATAAAGTTCTGGAAGCAACTGCATATACATCACCAAATTTTGTCAGACAGGTTTCTCGGGCAGCCCATTAAACAGAATGTTGTTTTTTGGGCTCCATTTCGTGCCTGAACTGTTTTATAAAATGCATATGATATTACTATTAAATGCTCATTGGATGCAAAACCATGTCTCAAAGTCCAGTCAGCTTTGGACCTTCAACTTGACATTATATTATCTATTGGTTTTAGTTTTTGATATTGTTTCACAACTCTGTGTTTGCTTGGTTAGTGCTTTGGTCTACTATGGCATTTTTATCTGGGTTTACTGATTTTCCTCCATGTTATTCTGTTTATTCAACATCTCTGGATTGTCCTCCATTGATGTGTACCTTGTGAGTGACTGCTTTATTTCTTTTTGTGTTTATTTCTTTTGTGTTTAATCAAAACGATGTAATCTTGACAGCAGTAAATACCCTAACCAGAATACCAGTTATGTAATAGATAGAAAACTATTTTTCTCTGTTTTGCCTTTGAAAACATCATCCAGTAGTACTATATAGGAGCACCACTCCGTTACACAGTTGCTGAATTTGCCCTGTTTGTGACCAGGCTTCATCATTGTACAGGTAGAATAATTTGATTTTAGTGCTCGCCACTGCTGTTAAATAAGGAAGAAGGGAAAGCCAGAAGTAAAGAAAAAAGCTTTACACAATGAAGAATGTAACACGGAGTAAGACAATGGATTTAGAGCTGGACCAAGAAAACTGAAAGGCAGGAAAAGTACCCAAAAAAGTGGTAAATAGAAGAAAAAAAATCAATAATCTAGGGTATGTGAAGAGTGGAAGGACCACAACACTTTGTGAATGAACACCAAAATTAGACTAGAGAGCCCCTAACATTGAGTGTCTGCTCCGTAATAATATCAACAACTCAGAATGAGGAAAGGCCATCTGAAGAGCCTGATGAAAGGCTGGCAAATGTTCACAGTAGTGAAACGGTGCTTCTCTTCTTTGTCTAATGGAACAGCCCATGGTGGCGATGGGATATCTTTTTCCATGCTCTGCCTCATTGTGACTATCATGTAGAACTGCAATTCAAAGAGGAAATGTCACTTACAAAATAAGCACTACAGATATAACCTTTTCCCAGACAAGGCTCAAGAAAACATTTGACCTTTTCCCTCTTCTCCAGTGAAAGTGTAGAGGAAAAAATAGGATGAACCAGAGAACAGAAGTACAACTCAATTACTCACCTCGGCTCATCAATATCTATGTGCAGTGCCGAGCCACAGCATGATCAAAAGCTGAATGAGTGCCAGAGAAAGAGTAACCGTTAGATCCTATTACTAATAAACTATGGCAGTAGGGAGAGCTTCACAAGGGATGTCACTTTAGTATTTATACAAAGCAACACTTCTACTGCTTAATGAATAAAGCAAATTGACAATAATAGACCTTTGGGTGTTTGCTTCTGTTTGGATTAAAATGGCATTAGTGCTTTATGAAAATTAATGAGCTAGATATTGACCGCAGTACAGGAGAAAAATATGTCTATTTTGTTTTCTTTTCTGCACAAAGCTTTGGCTTTTTAAAGCACCAACTTTAAAAGATCACTTTTGGTTGAGTATGTTTAACTGCTTAAGGTCAGTGTGGCATCTCAGCTTATTCATGATAAAATAACTCCAGTACTGATCCCATCAAACACCATTTGTGAGACCAAATGTAGAAAATCTGCAAAGCCATCATCACATTAACATTTGTTGAGCCTGGATAATTCAAGGATGGTCACTTAATTGTTTGTTTTTTTGTAGAAAATAAATATTTTTTTCTTTAAAAATCAAAAAACATTAATCATTGCCAGTCGAGCTTTGACAATTATCTAATTATAAAATTAGGTTTATTATGAAACATGGACATAAATACATTTTGACAATAAATATAAGAAAAATTCAAAATATGACTCATTTCAGTAAAGTGAGCACTTTAGCAGTGTGATGTCCTACTCCTCCTCTTTTCTGCAAGTCACAGGTGTAATGCAGTTTTATCTTTTTTCATAGTCCTCTCCAACAGTTGAAGCAAACAGGGCTAGTGGAACTAATCTATTTTATGTGAATCAATGAGAGAAAATGTTTCACAAGGGAAGAAATAATGGCTATCTTTGGAGAATGGACATTTATTTGAATTTGCCTAGAGATAAGATAACTGTCATTTTCTGCACAAAATTAAAAGAATACACAGAATGCATTCTTTATGTCATAAAAAAATACTAGCTAAACTTCACTATGTTGCCCGGGTTTATGTGGTTATTAAGCGGTGACCCTTTTGTTATTGTTAGCTTTCCTGTCCATCATCCACACTGCCTCTCTGTCAATGTCTCTGCTCTCAAGAGTTGTGAATTTATTCTTTGTGGGTCCGACTGAATTCCAGAATTGTGGTAACTCTTTGCTGGGTTGTAACCATGAGCCCTGTCATGTCTTACTTGTCCTATTAGTTCAAGGTCGACAGTTTTCTAGTGCTTGAATTATTCAATAAAGCCGACTAAGCAGGAGTTTAAAAACAACTCTTTTATTCTCCTTGTGTTGTGTTGCACTTTCACTCTTTATCAAGCCTCACCCAATACTCTCCTGAAAAAGCACACAATACTCCTTTTTATATTCCAGTGGAAAGAAGCAACACACAGCATTGCCCGGATAAGTAATGTTAAGCTCTGGTCATGTTGGGTGCTAGTCTGCCTTCAGTCTGTTCAGGTGTTTCACTGGCACTGGTGTGCAAACTGTAGCACACAGCAAAAAAATCAAAAATCAAAAATAAACTCACTGAGACCCCTAGTATCAAAATTTTGGACTCTAAATTTCACTATTTTGTCCATATAGCCTGTAACGCAACGGCTCATGGGGAACAACTTAAGGACCCGACGTGCACCGCAACAAGTTGTGCCAGGGGACAACGGTGGGGTACTAACCTCTTTCTCTATTCCCGCAGAAAGAACGAAGCACTGCCACCATAACTTTTCCCAGACGCCTACTGAAACCAGCTATTTCCAGGTTCCTTTCTAACCTCTGGTGCCCTCCTGATGATGTCATCTTCCCATGCATCACCACGGCTTTCCCAGCATCACTTTACTTCACTTCTTGTCCTTATAAATTGTCCGTCCAGCCATCTTTTTTTTGTCTGTTGTACTTTGATGAAAACACTGACCTTAAAACTTTTGCTTTGCAGTATATGGGGCCAAAAACCCAAAACCTTTATGCTTTGTGGTCTGCTTTATTACAGTGGCGTAGTCAGCAGGATAGACGGGCCGAAAAATGTCAGAAGGGCAAGACCTAAATGCGGTCCTGACCACCATGGTGAACGAGCTCCAGGCTTTGAAGGTGGACCAGGCCGCCACAAAGACAGAGTTGGCAGAGACCAAATGACGGCTGGCAGTGGCAGAAGTGGTAAAGCCGGAGCCCGCACAGCCTCCACCACCTCCTATCGTCCCGCTCTCTGAGTAAGACAACATAGAATCATTTATGTCAGTTTTTGAGAGGACTGCCTCTTGGAACCAGTGGCCGTAGGCACCTATCATGATCTGCCTGAGGAGGAAGCCGCCAACTATGACATCCTTAAGAAAGAGATCTTTAAGTGCTACAGCGTAACCTCGGGCCAGCACACGAGGGAATGGTGGCATTGGAAATTTGACCCCGACCGCCCGACTAGAGCCCAGGCGTTCGAGTTCTGGGGCAAGCTCGGGCGCTGGCTAAGGCCAGACGTCAACCAGGCCCGCCAGGTGGTCGAGCAGGTAGCCTGTGAGGGGTTGGTTAATGCCATGCCGGACAATCTCGCCCAGCAGGTCTGAAGGCACCCCTATAAGGATAGGAGGTTCTTGAGCGCGAACTGGCGGTAACCCAACTCAGGGGGGTCGGAGAGGGACGCGTCGCCACCCCTGAGCCCACCCGTCGTGCGGCGGAAGCTCCGGCAAAACCGAGAAAGAGGGTGCCTGCGCCGCCATGCTGTTTCAAGTGCGGTGAGGTGGGACACCTCCTTCTCACCTGTCCACTCAACATTGCAGAACCTATGGACTGCACCTGGGCCAAAGGGGACATGTACTGTGCACTGTCAAATCCCCTGGAGGTTCCTAATATGGGAATGGTGTTGGTAAACAGGCTCTCGGTGGTGGCATTGTTCGACTCCGGGAGTAACATTACCATTGTTGCTCGCCGTTACGTTCTACCATGACAATGGGTGGACTCAAAGAATGAGAGTGTCTTGTGTACACGGAGAGACCAGATCCTATAGGCCCGCAAAGTGCTACATCACCTGGAGGTGGGAGCCGAAAACAACTACTCGTCGCTGTCTTGCCCGAGCCCCCCTTTCAGGTCATATTGGGACAAGACTGGTCAGAAAGTAAATGCGGTAGAGCAGGGGCCACTCCTAAACCTAGCTTGGGTCTGATTGTGGAGGGTCAAGGGGCTCGCCCAGCTGCTCCCACGCCGAGCTTTTCAGCAGCTATTGATGATGTTGACAGCCGGGGGGAGCCCTCCTCAGCAACGGACCTCGACCTGGAAGTGCAACCGGGTGAGGATCCAGGTCGGACGGTCGCTTCCCCAGACTGCCCACCTGATCCACTCGCCAGCATAGATTATCAGTATCGCTCTATGCTTGCGTCATTTAAAAGAGAACAGTGGAACGATGATTCCCTGAAGTTTGCGAGGAATGCCATCGTGTCCATAGATGACATATCATCGGCAGATTCCACGCCACCGGGACCCTACTTTGTCTTAGAGAATGATCTGCTGTACCGAGTAGCGGAACACAAGGGTGAGAGGCGGAAACTGTTGTTAGTTCCGCGGACCTACCGGCGGGAGGTTTGCAAACTAGCTCACGCCCACCTCAGTGCCGAGAAAACTTTGGAGCGAGTAAAACTCCGATTCTATTGGCCCGGGATCAATGAGGAGGTCCGACGTTTCTGTCAGTCTTGCCCAGTCTGCCAGTTACGTCAGATACTCCGGAGGGATCGTGCTCCTCTGGTTCCGATTCCCCTTATAGACATTCCCTTTGAGAGGATCGGTGTCGATCTGGTAGGACCAGTGGAGCCTTCGATGCGATGCCATAAACATATATTAGTTATGGTCGATTATGCAACTCGGTATCCAGAGGCGGTTCCCCTGCAAGCCGCTAATACAAAAAATATTGCATCGAAATTAGTAGGGCACTTTTCCCGAGTGGGCATACTCAAAGAAGTCCTTACAGACCAGGGCACATCCTTTACTTCGGATACGTTCAGGGAAGTTGCCAAGGTACTCTGCATTAAGCATCTTAAAACATTGGTTTATCATCCTCAAACCGATGGGTTGGTGGAAAGATTTAACCAAACCCTCAAACAGATGCTCCGCAAGGTAGTCAGCGTGGAAGGTAGGAACTGGGACCAACTTCTACCCCTGGTACTTTTCTCCTATCGGAAGGTGCCACAAGCCTCCACGGGCTTTTCCCCTTTTGAACTGTTATATGAGCGCCAACCCCGGGGCATTTTGGACATTCTAAAAGAATGTTGGGAAGGGGAGGCACTTCCCTCTACCAATATATTAGAGTATATCATGCAGTTACACGATACATTGGAGAAAATTAGACCCTTACTAAAAGATCACATGTCGAAAGCTCAAGCAACGCAGGCGCGGAACTATAATAGAAACACCTCCCTGCGAGAGTTTCAGCCAGGAAATCGAGTAATGGTGCTTGTGCTCACTTCCCACTTCAAATTGTTGGCCCATTGGCAGGGCCCTTACGAAGTTAAGGAGAGAAAAGGGCTTGTGGACTATTTGGTGAGTCAACCAAATTGTCGACCGAGAGAGCGGGTATATCACGTTAATTTATTGAAGCCGTGGAAAGACAGGGAAGACCGCCCTCTTGCCAGGCCTACCCTCTCCCTTTTCTTGAAAACAACTGAACTTAACCTCGGCCACAATTTGACTCCCCACCAGTGACAGGAGCTTGAACGAGCGATTCTGTCTGTCTCGGAAGTGGTCAGTGAAACACCAGGCCACACCTCACTGATTCAGCATGATATAGTGACGGACCCGGGGGTGGTAGTCAGGGAACGGCCTGGAGGCGAAACGTGCAGAGGTGGAACTAGACATCCAGCACATGTTAGACATGGACATCACTGAGGAAAGTCACAGTCTGTGGCCCAGTCCCATCGTCCTCGTTTCTAAACCGGACGGGTCGTGAAGATTTTGTAACAACTTTCGACATCTTAATCAAGTCTCCAAATTTGATGCCTACCCTATGCCCCGCGTGGACGAGCTCCTCGAACGGCTGGGGACGGCCCATTACTTGACTACTCGACATGACAAAGGGATACCCCTAGTGGACACTGGCAATACAAGGTCCTTCCATTCGGACTGCACGGGGCACCAGCAACCTTTCAACGTCTGGTAGACAGAGTGCTATGGCCCCACCAGTCCTATTGTGCCGCCTACCTGGATGACGTGGTCATTTATTCTGGCACCTGGGAGGAGCATGTGTTGTGGTTTACGCCATCCTCCTGACGCTAGCGAAACCCGGGCTGCAGATCAATCCTCGGAAATGTTATTTTGAACAATTATTTTGGAGGGGGACTGGTGAAGCCACAGAATTCAAAAATAAAAGATATCCTTGAATGGCCCCATCCGATAGTCAAGAAACAAGTGCAAGCCTTCTTAGGATTAGCGAGTTACTACTGCCGGTTTGTACCTCGTTTTTCTGAGAGGGCTGTCCCTTTGACGGATCTGACAAAGAAACGGGCCCCTTTACATGTGGTGTGGAATGATTTGACGGAACGGGCATTCAGTGACTTAAAAATGGCACTAACAACGGCACCCGTTTTGAGAACCCCTGATTTTTCTCTTCCTTTTATCCTCCAAACCGATGCTTCGGACACAGGTCTAAGTGCCGTGCTGAGCCAAAGCATCGAAGGTGTCGAGCACCCCATGATATACCTGAGCCGGTAACTGTTGGACCGGGAGACCAGATATGCAGTAGTGGAATGGGAAGCCCTGGCCATCAGGTGGGCGGTAACTCACCTGCGGTACTAACTGCTGGGCCAGGATTTTACCCTGGTGACGGACCATGCCGCCCTCCAGTGGATGGCCCTCCACAGTGATTTGAATCCTCGGGTCACCAGTTGATTTTTGGACTTGCAGCCATACAAGTCCACTGTCACTTATTGCCGGGGTAACCTTCAAGCCAATCCTGATGCTCTATCCTGGGTTCACAACCTCTCAATTCAGGCCACCCAACCTGATGGGATTCCAAATTTCACTATTTTGTCCATATAGCCTGTCACGCACGAGCGCATGGGGAGCAGCTTAAGGACCCAACGTGCACTGCAACAAGTTGTGCCAGGGGACAACGGCGGGGTACTAACCTCTCTTTCTCTGTTCCCGCAGAAAGACCGAAGCACCATAACTTTTCCCAAATGCCTACTGAAACCAGCTATTTCCGGGTTCCTTTCTAACCTCTGGTCCCCTACTGATGACGTCATCTTCTCAGCATCACTTTACTTCACTTCTGGTCCCCCCTTATAAATTGTCCGTTCAGCCGCCTTTTTTTTGTCTGTTGTACTTTGATGAAAATACTGACCTTAAAACTTTTGCTTTGCAATATATGGGGCCAAAAACCCCAAACCTTTGTGCTTTGTGGTCTGCTTTATTACAAGCCCTAAACAGCAACTACGCAAAATTTGGTCTAAGGGTATCAGATTGTATAAGGAGCATACAGACTGACAGACATTTTATTTATAAAATAAAATATATAGATAACTGTGTCCACTCAATCGATTATGCTACAGATTGACTACAATCAGGTTTGTAGACACATCTCAAGAAGAACTAAAGCAAACAGGATGCATCTGAGCACAATCTGCAGTGCCACAGCAAAAACTTTGAATACTAAATGAAATATTTCCATTTTTGATTTTAATAATTTTGCAAACCTTTCTGAAAACATTATCGGTTATTGAGTGTAGATTGATGAAAAAATAGCTCATTTTCTCATTTAAAATTAAATTTACAGTACAATAAAGTGTGTAGAAAGTGAAGGGGTCTTAAGAATTTCTGAAACCATTATAGCAATTAAACAAGTATATTTTTTTGAGGGGGGCAATATTGTTGCACATGCTTAGTGCTGCTGCCTCATAGATTCTGAATCCTGGATTTGAATCCCCTTCTTAGTTATTGTCACCATGGCATTTGCACATTCTCCCTTTGTCTTCATGCATTATCCACTGGGTACTCTGGTCCTCATCTCCAAAGACAAGTAGGTCAGATATGTTAATGACTTTAAACTGACTGTGTAAGTGCATGGCTGGACCCTGAAGTAGAATGACATCCTGCTCAGGGTGAGTTCCTGCCTTGTCTCTGATGCTGGCTGGGATATTCCCTGCCTCCTCTTGATTCTGAGTTGGATTATGCAGGTTTGCAAATGTTCTTACACTCTTTTTTTTTTTAAACAGGAAGCACTTCTGCCTCAAAGAGCCCAGCATCCAGGTTTTGAATCCATTACCTGGTCTCTGTCTGTGTGGAGTTTTTTATGCCTGTGTTGGTTTTCTTTGGATACTTTGGGTGTCTGCAATCAAATCCCAGAATCTTGCATGTTAGGTTAATTGACAATTTTAAATTGGTTCTGTAGGACCTGCGGTGGACTGAAGATTAACATATAAAAAATCATTAATTATTGCTATTTAGCACACATATATATGAAGCTACATATCCTTGCCTAACTCGCTCATTGATTGAATTTCCACGAAAATCTTGGCAGTTTGCAGTAAAGCCAAAGGAAAAAAGTTTTTCACTAATGGCTCTGCCATGACCATGACCATTGCTTTAACTCAATTAGTTGAGCTACTTGCTAGCCATCTGCTTAGTATGCAAGACAGGTGCGGTGCATAATCCATCAAAGGACTATAAGGTGGGATGCATAAACATGGATGTGCAATTTGAAACATTTCCTGATGACTGTATAGTCTTGGGATCTATATTTTACTGGGTCTCATGTAGAACTGGAATATATTGCATTATTTTGATAACCATTTTAGGGCCAAATTTTGAAAATTAGAAATGTTTTCCTGGCTGTTATTTACACGATCAATATCTTTTCCATGCCTAAATTACAAGTAAAGTATCTGTGTTGTTCTGAAAGTGTGAGACTTAGTTATTGCTGGCTGGTAATGAGTTGGTATGTGCCATACAATGTTTTGTTTTGAGGACTGGTCCCATCATCCATTGCTGTCAAAACCAACTGGGACTGACCTGGAAGTAAGGTGAAAGAAAGCACTTTACCTAATACTTAACGAAGTTAATATATATGTATATGTACAGTGTTTATGTGTGTTGAAATGATGTCCAATTTATGAACGATTTCATCTTTTGAACGACTATTTTCAGAATCAGATTTATTGGCAAAGTTTGCACGCATACAAGTAATTTGATTCCAGTTTTGGTGACTCTCCAATTATACGTTACATAATCGACATACACACAACAGTTAATCACACACCTCAGAAAAAAAACAAATTCACAAAGCATAGAATGTAAATATACATGTTGTGCAATAGGCCTGTAGTCATTCAATCCTCTTATATTGGAATTTTGGGGACTGATATGATTGTGGCCTGTTTGAAGCATAAAGGAACTTCACACAACGCCAACTGTTTTCAGTGAATTGTAGGTTTGTGAGCACAAACAAATCAATTCAGTGGAATTCAAAAGGGGTGCTAAAGAAAATTCCTTCCTTCCTGTGTGATTTCATTAGCGTCTACCATTTTGATGATAGGTGTTTAATACGCATGTGCATAAACCACCTGAATAATGAGTCTTGACTTATTTGATTTGTGAATAAGTCACTACCCAAGGACCAGTCTAATGACTCTCTTTCATTTCATTTACAAACAAAGTATTATGAGTTGCACAATTCTCATTTACCTGTGATTCTGTTACCAAATGTCTTATTTAATTATGCATCTTAAATGTGTTAAAATGCTTTGTATATGGAAACAGGACAGTGGCACATGAATTATGATATTAAATTTGCAATTATTATATATAAATAATAAATATAATCAATTATATATTAATTAAGAAAAAATATATTATTTATGCACACACATACAGTATATGGTATATCAAAATAATGCATAAATAATTAATTATTTAATTGTGATACAATAAGATGGAAAACAGGACTTCCCATATACACCATGCTGTAAATTAATGAAAAATTAGAAGTATGAATTCACTTAAATCGATAGTTTGAAAGAATCAAATCAGTAAAGATGAATCAAAATGCCCGTCACTAGTGTGTAAATTTATATTTAAACCTTCAATTATTCCATGACCCTGCCTTAGATAAAAGGGTTAAGAAAATGCCTAAGTGTTCTTGTATACAAACATATTATTCTCTCTATTACCAGTGTATCTTT
The DNA here is from genome assembly GCF_900747795.2 of Erpetoichthys calabaricus. Taxonomy (NCBI): domain Eukaryota; kingdom Metazoa; phylum Chordata; class Cladistia; order Polypteriformes; family Polypteridae; genus Erpetoichthys; species Erpetoichthys calabaricus. Next base: position 132,483,600 of record NC_041403.2, read on the forward strand.
TTTCATAATATATATAGTTCACATAATGAAATTTCAGCATTTAATTTGGAGGTATACATTTCTACACAATAAATATAGGTAATACTATATTAATTCATCTTCATCATAAAAGTCTTCCTTTCTAAAAATTACAGTGCTACTGCTTCACATTTTCATATTTCTCGGTTTAAATCCTGTCCTAATCACTGTCTGTGTGGCATGCTCTCACAGTGTCCAAGTATGATTTCCCTTTTATCATAAGCATGCCAAGGATATGTAGGTTCATTTAATCAGTGAATGTAAATTGTCCTGTCATGAGGTAGTATGCCCTCAAGGGCTGTAAAGACTTTTGGAAACAAATTGTTAATGCAGACTAATATGCTTGGGCTTAGCCAATAAATAAAATGCTAAGGTTACTAACAATAATTTTTTTCTTTTGAAATGCTTTCTTCCTACTATTAATACTTGATATGTGATGTACAGTACATTGAGGTATTCCAGAAAGATAACTTGAACTCCTAAGAGTTCAATTGCAGGATTTCCCCTCCTACTACAAACCTGATTTGTTATACTCAGAGCTTTATAATTATTTAAAAATGTATCTAACATATAGTGCAAAACACCATGCAATCGTTGCATAGAAACAGTTATAACATACAGGCTTTGGTTCAAATCCTGCTAATGACACCATGAGCAAGTCACTTTACCTGCCTGTGCTCCAATTGAAAAAAGAAAAGAAATGTAACCAGTTTCATCTAAAATGTTGTAAGTTGCCTTGGAAAAAAACATTAGCCAAATACATAATAATAATAATTCATTACATTTATAATAAGTACTATATGGATATGTTCATATAATGTAATTAAGTTCTTAAAAAAGCAAAATATTAGCAGAACACAGATAAATACAATCTAAATAGGTTTACAATTTCTAAATATACCACAAAATCACCATATTCTCTGCCTCCTGACAGGAATACATCTCCTGCCATGAGATGGCTCTACACACTCTCAGTATCACGTGTGGACAAGTCTACAATCATTTCCAGGATCAAGGCAGCAGTTCTTTGTCTATAGTTTTCCCAATCTAGAACTCCCCCTATAGACCCAGGTATCCAGGGTATACAGTAGATATATAGTATCTATATTTCCCACTGGGGCTTTTCAAGCTGCAAGGAAATGAATGGCATTTTGCCAGTCCTCTGAAACTTCACCTATTAAACATCAACATATCCCTAAGTGTTTCATCTTGGGACCATGGGTTTTCTTCTAACTGTATGGAGATATCTTGATAGCATACCAATTCTCCGTGGCACCTAATTTCTATAAACAGAGGGGCAGGCATCCATTGAAAATCTTTTATGAATCCTCCAAGATTTTTGTTCTAATATATAGTATTTTACTACTGGTGTTCCCTGTTACATGTGCAGGGTAATGCTACCCTCTGATGGTGATAATTACCACTAGAATCTGGACTATGCTGAGTACGTGACTTGGTACATTAGCACCTGTATTGACAACATCATGCCCACAATACCAGTCAGGAAGTTCCCCAACCAGAAGCCCTGGATAAACAGTCAGGTACACCACATGCTGCGTGCCCGCTCTCTTGCATTTAGATCAGGCACTGAGACGGAGTACAAAGCTGCGAAGTACGGACTAAGAAAAGCCATCACAGCAGCCAAGAGGCAGTAGAGAGAGAAGCTGGAGGGCTTCTATTCTACTGCTGACTCTGGACGTATGTGGCACATCACAGACTACAGGACCACCACCAGCACAATCAGCTCCACAGACAGTCTGCTGGATGATCTCAACACTTTCTACACCCACTTTGAGACATCCAGCAACAGCACAGAGTGGAGGAACACACACACCTGGACCACCCAACCCCCCTAACCTCCCCCAACAGTCTCTATAGGTCAGGTACACAAAGGACTGAGGAAGATCAACTCCCGTAAAGCAGCAGGACCAGACAACATCCCTCGGCAGGCTCTCAGAGCATGTGCCAATGAGCTGGCTGATGTTCTCTGCTCCATCTTCAACCTTTCCCTCAGTCAGTGCATCGTTCCGTCCTGCTTTAAGACTACGATCATCGTCCCCCTTGCCAAAAAAAGCCCACCCACCTGCCTGAATGATTACAGGCTGGTAGCACTCAATCCAATCATCATGAAGAGTTTTGAGAGAGTGGTGCTGGCCCACATTCAGAGCAGCATACCGGACACTCTGGATCCCCTGCAGTATGCCTACCAGCCCAACAGGTCCACCTCAGATTCCATTGCGGCCGCACTACATTATTCCCTCTCCCATCTGTAGAACAAAGACTCCTACATCAGGATGCACTTTGTTGACTACAGCTCCGCCTTTAACACGGTTATCCCCCATAAACTCACCCATAAACTGTCTGCACTTGGTCTGCTCCCCATCCTCTGTGACTGGCTCCTAGACTTCATGACTGGCAGGCCCCAGTCTGTCAGGATTGGTAATAGAATTTCAGCCACCATTATCACAAACACAGGCATCCCACAGGGATACGTCTTCAGCTCCATCCTCTACACCCTGTTCACCCACGACTGTGTTGCCTCCCACAAAGATAACATCATCCTAAAGTTCGCAGACGACACCGCAGTGATTGAACGCATCACTGGTGGGGATGAGGCGGCTTACAGGAGGGAGGTGGACAGTCTGGCGTCATGGTATGAGGACAACAACCTCACCCTCAACACACACAAGATGGAGATGATAGTGGAAATGAGGAAGGAGAGGAGACCTCACCGACCACTGTTCATCTGAGGGCTTGAAGTGGAGAGGGCGAGTAGCATTAAATACCTGGGCGTCTACATCAGTGAGGACCTCACTTGGATACTTAACACCACACAGCTGGTCAAGAGGGCTCAACAGCGGCTGTACTTTCTGAGGAGGCTGAGGAAGTTTGGTATGTCGACTAAGATCCTCGGCAATGTTTACAGCTGCATTGTTGAGAGCATCTTGACCAGCTGCATCACCGTGGTACGGCAAGACTATTGCTATGGACTGCAAACGCCTGCAGAGAGTGGTAAAGACTGCTGAGAAGATCACCAGGACCCCATTGCCCTCTCTGCAGAGCATCTACAACTGCAGAGTCCGCAGGAGAACTGCCTTGATCCTCAGGGACACCACCCACCCCCAACACGAACTGTTCACAATTCTACCCTCAGGCAAGAGGTATAGAAGTATGAAATGCAGGACTTCCAGGCTAAAGAACTCTTTCTTTCCCAAGGCCATTAGACTCCTAAATAACTGACTGGAGTCAATAACCATGGTTCACCTCATTCTATCTACCTCACACAACTGTATTTGACTTGTCCATCACACACCTACCTGCACAATTACACTTTATACTTCTATTCTGTTTTTATTCTTTATGCTGCCTCTGTTACTTATTATCTATCTGCTACTTATTATTTATGTTTATCTTTATACGCTGGTTTTGTCATTTGGTGTGGACAACAAAGAAAGAATTTCATTGTACATAATGTGAATGTTTGTATTACCTTCGGGCCTGTGTCTGACATTTACCCGCTTCTTTGTCATTTAGGTTCTGGCAACCCTTGGGAATAATGTTTTGTGGGAAACATTGTGGTACAACTTGGACACATTGGCAGTAATGACCCCTGAGTCTCAAGGTATTTCAGGTCTTTGATCACCAGACACCTTCACTTGAATGACATGGCATAGCATAGGGATGATCAAGCCCCTGCTTGTGTCCAAGTAGCGTGCTACACCAAGTTCCTGTTTTCCTGATCTCAAGCCACCTAGAAGTCTTCTCAGTAGCTTCAATAATGTTGTTGATGGTTCTTCTGTTGTGTAGCCCAGATATGGCAAAGAGTTTCAGGGTTTAATGAAGAGACCGGCCTGCAAAGTCTCTTCAGTCTACCTCCAATGGCAGACACATAGTCTTCCATCCCTTGCTCTGACACTCTGACACCAACCATAAATACCTGGCTCACTTGCTGTCATGTGCTTTTTCAATCCAGTCTTCCCATGGGACCGTGAGCTCCATCAAAACCACCTACTTGGTTGACTCAGATGTTCCCGGGGAATTCAGTTGTCTACCTAGGTTAATCTGGACCTGCCATTCCTGTGATCTTGTCAGCAGGCCACCTGATACCCTAGGTTAGCATTGTGGCTTCTCTCCAGCTTTAACATAAGCAATGGTATGCTTAGCTGAATTTTGTTGCAGAATATTAGTGGTTCCACTGAAGTCAAGCACAACAACTGTCAGCTTTATTTATTTATTATTATTATTATTATTATTATTATTTTGCATTTTAAGTATATGATGTCCACAGTCCTTGCTTGGCACCTGTTCTTCACTTAAAGAAGCAATAGACTGCTTTTAGGTCTGCTTAGCCTACATTACTTCTTCCACGATCATCTCTGTTAAACAAGAGTATATAGCAATATTGAAGGTAGTTATGAAAGATGTTAAATAAAACAATCATCTCTCTAGGAACAAACAGCAATATATTGACATACCAGCTGTAGATTTTACTGTATACAGTAACTTTGGCAGTGTTTAGCTTGTGTTATGTTTGTTTTAGTAAGAAATATTTTATCATCTCCCATAAAAGAAATTTGTTTGCTATCATATTATAATGAAACAGCATGAGGGTCATGAATGTGTGATCACACTGGAATGGAAGCCAATGAGTTAAAGAGTTAAAGGAAACTTAACTCTGACATCACTAAGTTTAAGCATCTAAACATCCTAGCCATCTAAACATAATGTGTGGCCCCTTCCTTAAGAAAGATAAGAACAGTTTTTAACTTATTCTTATATTACATGTACAATTTTAACATGTCTATGAGGAGGCAACAAAAGGATATGATCAAAGTGGAGCATATGATATTATTTATCTGGAGTTTCAGAAAGCATTTGATAAGGTGCCACATGAGAGGTTGGGCATCAAATTAAACGAAGTGGGAGTTCAGGGTGATGTTTTTAGATGGATGCAGAATTGGCTCAGACACAGGAAGCAGAGGGTGATGGTGCGAGGAACCTCATCAGAACTGGCCGATGTTAAGAGTGGTGTTCCACAGGGGTCAGTGCTAGGGCCGCTGCTATTTTTAATACATATAAATGATTTAGAACGGAATATAAGTAACAAGCTGGTTAAGTTTGCAGATGATACTAAGATAGGTGGATTAGCAGATAATTTGGAATCTATTATATCATTACAGAAGGACTTGGATAGCATACAGGCTTGGGCAGATTTGTGGCAGATGAAATTTAATGTCAGTAAATGTAAAGTATTACACATAGGTAGTAAAAATGTTAAGTTTGAATACACAGTGAGCAGTCGGAAAATCGAGAGTACACCTTATGAGAAGGACTTAGGAGTCATAGTGGACTCTAAGCTATCGACTTCCCGACAGTGTTCAGAAGCCATTAAGAAGGCTAACAGAATGTTAGGTTATATAGCACAATGTGTGGAGTACAAGTCCAAGGAGGTTATGCTCAACATTTATAATGCACTCGGTGAGGCCTCACCTTGAGTACCATGTGCAGTTTTGGTCTCCAGGCTACAAAAAGGACATAGCAGCGCTAGAAAAGGTCCAGAGAAGAGCAACTAGGCTGATTCCAGGGCTACAGGGTTTGAATTATGAGGAAAGATTAAAAGAGCTGAGCCCTTACAGTTTAAGCAAAAGAAGATTAAAAGGTGACATGATTGAAGTGTTTAAAATTATGAAGGGAATTAGTACAGTGGATCGAGACTGTTATTTTAAAATGAGTTCATCAAGAACAAGGGGACACAGTTGGAAACTTGTTAAGGGTAAATTTCGCACAAATATTAGGAAGTTTTTCTTTACACAAAGAACACTTGGAATAAGCTACCAAGTAGTGTGGTAGCAGTAAGAGGTTGGGGACTTTCAAAACTCGACTTGATGTTTTTTTGGAAGAAATAAGTGGATAGGACTGGCGAGCTTTGTTGGGCTGAATGGCCTGTTCTCGTCTAGACTGTTCTAATGTTCTAATGTCCTCTTGAAATGGCAACATGCTTTTGAGTGTTCAGCTACAAGTAACTTGTATTAATAGCTTAATAAATGAAAACAATCCATTGTTTGAAAATTAATAATAATTCATTACATTTATATAGCGCTTTTCTCAGTACTCAAAGCGCTATCCACACAGGGAGGAACCGGACCCACAATCTTCCACAGTCTCCTTACTGCAAAGCAGCAGCAGCACTACCACTGCACCACCTGTGAGGATGATTATGAAAGTCAAATGGAAATTTCAATGCAACAAAACCCATCTGTAATATTTTATTCTATACAGCTTTGGGCTATGACAAAAACAGCAACTTTTCAAACACATTTCCTAAAGAATTTGAACGTTTTTTAATTTTTCCTCTATGGAAAATGGCAAAGCCCTTAGGGCACTCAGGCTCAAGGCATTACAGGAAGATGTGCTTGGTTTTTCATGTGCATGCATCATCATGGCATCTGTTTGCATGTTTGCTTCGGTAACCTTTGGTCTGTGGTATCCAGGTGCCCTGGACACTGCCTTGCATTTCAGTGGAGGTGGGGGTTTCCCAAGGTCTTCATGTAATGTGTATTTCGACAGAACCTGCATTAATTAATGCACATGCTACTGATGCTTTGAAACACAGAAGATTCTTCATTTTCCACACCTAATATTCTGTATATGTTCCAAGCATTTACAGCAGTCACATCCAAAAATTTAAAGAACACTCAAATGTACCACCATTTGTTTTTGTGTCTATGATGATACATTAAGACGCATTGATCCATAAGATCTACTTCTCTCATGAGTTCATTGTACAGTCTTACTGAAAATAGCCTCAGGATATTGATTATTATTATTTTTTTATTATTTCTTTCTTGCTCCATCTATAGGCCAGATCCTGGGTTCATTGGCCAGCTGAGCTGTCTACCGGACATGTGATGATGATGTTTTCACCATTGCTGACAACAGAGGAAGAATCTCTTCTATCCTCATTAAGCTGCTTTTCACTTTTCAGTTTTATTTGTGCTTCCATGAGCTTGTTAATTCTGCATGTGCATGTGCCATAGATTCCCTGTTTTTGAAATGCTGAAGGAGTGGAATAAGATGAAGAAAATGGTCATAGAATACCTTGTGGTTATTGTTTTGGATGTCTTGGGTATCTAAGATACTCATTTTTGATGTGCATATAAATTTGTATTGTGCACTGTTTAGTTTAGCAAGTTATGAGGAATAAAGAGATCAACAGGCTCTTTTCCCTCACTGTTTACTTTCCACTCTCCAGTAGACGAAGGCAAGTATCCCTCAAACCTATTGTCTTTGTTTTCCAGACGTTTCGGCTTTAATCCTTCCCTACAGCACCATTCGATAGCACATCATCAGTGTCATTATCGCTGTAGCTAGGACTTGTGGATCCTTCTTCCTCTGCCTGCCATTCATCAGTAGTCTGGCACTATCTCTGACTGTGTCACTTGGCTCAGATAGTATCTCCTCCACTATTCTGTAGGACACTCTTTCACATGTTTTTCTCTAGAAAAAAATGGTTATAGTACGTCAGTCACAAGCAGCAAGCCTAATATGAAGAAAAATAATACATTTGTATTTTGTGCTGTAAAAGCATTATAAATTGCAGGGATATAAGCCAAATATATCAATTTACAGAGAAACTGTCAATATAGAACAGGTATTTTAACAAAAGTATACAGTTTTAGCATAATGTTGTATTTAGAATACTGATGGGATGTATGATGTCTAATTTAATGCCCACACGGTTAGTTGTAATCGACTGCTTACATAAAACAATGTTTGAAAAGTATAACAATTATACTGTTCCTTAGAAATTACTCTATATGATTATATTTCATACCTGCAAGGATACCTTTCTGTAGTAGGATTGAACACAATTGCCTGAGGCAGTTGGAGAATCTGACCTTCCATCAGCTACCTTTGCTAAAAATGTGTTTTGTTACAATTACAGCTTCTTGCCACTAGATGGAAAACTATGGAATATTATAGTATTTTTAGTAACATCCTCTAAAGAGGCTGCCATTCAATTATGACTTTAAAACCTACATGAACAGAAAATAATGACTTCTAAATAGTTGTCCACTGTAGTGACCCTGATGCATGAAAGTGTTAATGGGACATTGGTTTTTATATAATAGAAGCACTTAACAATGCTCTCTGTAGCATTTTTTTTGTGTGGCTTGGTGGCAGGACAGATTCTCACTTGGATTTCCAGTTCACAGAGATGAGAAAAAGAAGTGGAATGTGTGTCGAACTCATATCCAATGTGGAGAGCATTGATCACAGTTAGAGAGAAGTGATGCAAAATGAGGGAGGCAGAAACATGGAGTTTATAAGTAGTTCAGGAGACAGACTGAAGTGGTACATTAGTTTGAAACAATAACACATCAGTCACTGTAATTGAATTTTGAAATTACAAACAAAGATGTCGATAGTGGGTCTGTAATTTTGACCCACCAATCGAATCAAATGTGGAGTCTGCAGTAAATTGGGAATAGCCAAAATTGATAATCCTCCGTGCTGATTCCACCTATGCTTTTGCCCTCTAACATAATAGTTAGACCCGATGATGTATTCATGCATCAGGCACCAACAGTATATTAAGAGAATGTAAATTGAAGGAATTCGATTTGAAAAATAATAACTGTGTTAATATAGCATGAGCCATTATAAGTCATTTATCTTAAGTCATTATGAAGCAAGTCTAAGTCAACTAAAGTTTTTTTTAATACTTTTAAGCAAGACACAAGCCAATAAAATGAGCTCAGAAAAATTCAGTCTCTTCTGAGTGTCTTCACTATATGCCCAAGCCACCTCTCGTGGCTCCTCTGGATACAGAAAGACAGTGGTTCCACTCTGAGTTCCTCCATATTGTTAAGCTCCTAATAATATGATGCAGAGTGAACCCAAGAACTTTGCCTGGGAATTTCATTTTGGCAGCTTGTAATCACAATCAGATTACTTGTGTTACTATACAGAACTCAAAACTCTATAATAGAATTAGGATGCAGTAGTAATAGTTTCTAATATATAGAGTCCAGTGAAATTCTTACTTGTGTGTCTGACCAACATATATTGAATAAACCTAGTGCTTTATCCCAAGACTTAATTCCCTATTTACCACCATAATGTGGCACATCTGTGAAACTGATAATTAAAGGTTATATCACTGTCAAGAATAACACCTAAATTTAGTGAATAAATGAATATGTCATGAATGCACAGTTAAAAATGCAGTTAAAATCTGTTTAGATTAATTACAATCTAAAAAGATGATCAATACTCAATTTAAGCACTTTGTTTACATGTCTATAATTAGGGGAGCATGCTTGCTGTGGAAACATAATTTGCATTTTAGAGCAATTAAAGCCAAAAGTGAGTACAACATTTACAGCACAACACCGATTGAAAGAAGCTGTCAAGATCAAGCCTGTACACATTGTTACATTAGTAAATATCACCATTGTACTGACAGCTCTTTGGAAATATTTCTGAATACCTCCAGATGTATGGCTGTCAATATGTGTTGTGCTCAAAGCAACAGTTTGAAAACAAATAAAGATATCACACCAGCACCATCGTTCATTGTTTCATCTGTCAGCAGTTTGACACCGCTGACAGAGGCAAAGAAACGATGTTGATGTGTTTGTTCTTCCTGCAAACTGTCAATAAGTATTAAAGGATCAGTCTGCAAGGGACATCCTGCTCATATAGTGCCCTTTGTGTATATTATCTCCTAGGGACTACAAAGTCACACCATTTGATTTTACTGCCAGTGTATTTCATTTTTTTTTCTTCAAATGATGCTCTTTTTTTGGGGTTTGTGGTATGGCAAGCAGAAGCTCCATTGATTTGAATGAAATATTTCCATAATCTGAAAGTTAATTTTTGAGCATTTGTTGAAAATTTCATTTTATATTTACTACAATTTGAATTTTCATATTCTAAATGTGGTTATTATAAATTAGAACCATAAATTAAAAATGATAAATTTGGTTAACATGATTTGAATATAATGACACTTGTCAGAAATCAGCCCTGGATTGATACCAGTCTGTTGCATGTCACATGCACTGCAAAGTGTAGTCTGTGATCAAGCTAATCTCAATGTCTTTATGATGTGGGAGAAAACTAGGGGCACTTGGACTAAAACTGGCATGAAAATGATGGATACATAATGATGCTGTAGCTGTAACCACTGCACTACAATGCCTCTAATCATTTATACGATGCCACCTCGTAATCTCCTCATAGCTCAAATGCCACAGTCATGCAGTCTTCAGTGCTGCTATTGTACTGTATGCCTTTTTGGATGTTAAGAACAAAACTGTACATAGCATTCCAGATGTGGCCTCACCACAGTATTGTACACCAAAAGCACCTGTTGGTGCTTTTATTTTTTTGTATGCACATTCCAGTTGTTGACAGTGACAATCTACAATGACGAGATTTTTCCCATTAGATGTAGTTCCAAGCCAAAATTATGAATGTTGAATATGTGTCTATTAAACTTGTGCTTTCAGCATTTTTTCTAGCATTATTCCTGACTTGAGGATGTCTAATTCCTTGAAATTTGGAATGACCCATAAATTCAAACAAACTCCTTTCTTACATTGTTTTGAAAATCAATTACAGAGTAGTGGTCTCTGCAGAACATTAATTTTAACATCACTGAGAAAGCTACTTGCAGTTTCCATTTAAGTGGTAAGTAAAGATATATTCTGATATCATATGCAAAAGGCAAGAGCTTCAGTTCTCCACTATGATTAAAAGATTTGATTCTCAGCATGCAAACCGGACAACACAAAATATTCAAAAAAGTTGTTATTAGTATGAACGTAATCAGTGACAAATCAGAAAATCTGTTTTTCACATTTTAATTCCATAGATTTCACATTCTATCAGTAACAGACCGCAAACAATGTATTTCTTAAATGGCCACAAGAAACGCATTTCATAAGCTAAAATGGTAAACTAGTAAAAAAAAAAAAAAAGTATTTGTATTGATTTAAAAGTCTGACAAAATAATTACTGAGCATAAAGGTTCTGCCACCCTAATGGACTTAACTTCAAAATACAGCAGAACAACAGAAAAAAAGGATAAAAATGAAAGCCTCTACAGGAGCCTGGGTGCATCTGTACAAAGTGCTTATGAGGTTTCAGTACAGTAGAAAAGACAGAGAAATCAACAAATAAAATATAAAGGAAAAAAAAAAGAAATTTTTGGTTATGAGGCATAGAAGAAACAGCCAAAAGAATCAACTCAAAGACCCAATTGAGTGATCAAAAAGTTGTCAAACAAAGATTTTTGGGACCAACAATTTTATCGTGTGAAGGGGGAAAGCTGCTGAATACGAGACATGCAAGCAACCTATTTGAAAGAACATTTTAGACAATTAAAGTCCAGAAAAAATATAGTGGATTATTTTAATCTAATTTAACATGCATATTTTATCATTCCTCAATACTCCACATAGAGACTGGCTAGCTTTACCATGAAAAACACACAGGTGTCTCCAGATATAACCTACACCTAAAGACTGACACAACTTGGTCCTCAAGAATAACCTAAATTGATTATAATGCCACTGACTAACCAAAGATGCATCATTTTCAACTATGAGATCCTCTATTGGGAATGTCTCCCTTTAGCCTGCTAACCCTGTGGCAAAGAAAGTAGCATCTCCTCTTACCACGTGTGCTCCTTTTACTTTATTTCTTTTATAACTTATTAAATGAAAGCAAAGAATTTATAGTTAAATTCAAAACAGTCTTCTTCTTCTTTCGGCTTTTCCCATTAGCGGTGGCCACAGCAGATCATCTTTTTCCATATCTTCCTGTCCTCTGCATCTTGTTCTGTTACACCCATCACCTGCATGTCTTCTCTCACCACATCCATAAACCTTCGCTTAGGCCTTCCTCTTTTCCTCTTGCCTGGCGGCTCTATCCTTAGTATCCTTCTCCCAGTATACCCAGCATCTCTCCTCTGCACATGTCCAAACCAACTCAATCTCGCCTCTCTGACTTTGTCTCTCAACTGTCCAACTTGAGTTGACTCTCTAATGTCCATCCATCCATTTTCCAACCCGCTAAATCCGAACACAGGGTCACGGGGGTCTGCTGGAGCCAATCCCAGGGCACAAGGCAGGAACCAATCCTGGGCAGGGTGCCAACCCACCGCAGGACTCACACAAACACACCCACACACCAAGCACACACTAGGGCCAATTTAGAATCGCCAATCCACCTAACCTGCATGTTTTTGGACTGTGGGAGGAAACCAGAGCGCCCGGAAGAAACCCACGCAGAGACGGGGAGAACATGCAAACTCCACGCAGGGAGGACCCGGGAAGGGAACCCAGGTCCCCAGGTCTCCCAACAGCGAGGCAGCAGCGCTACCCACTGCGCCACCGTGCCGCCCGACTCTCTAATGTGCTCATTTCTAATCCTATCCATCCTTGTCACATCCAGTGCAAATCTTAGCATCTTTAACTCTGCTACCTCCAGCTCTGTCTCCTACTTTCTGGTCAGTGCCACCATATCCAACCCATATAACATAGCTGGTCTTACAACCGTCCTGTAGACCAGTGGTTCTCAAACTGTGGGGCGAGCCCCACTAGGGGGGCACAAAGTAACAAAAAGGGGGGTGCGAAGATGCGAAAAAAGAAAACAAGAATCGAAAATATGAAAAATACATTTATTGAAACCAAAACAAATTAACTTAAACTACACTGATACTAGAAAAATAAATATAGAGTTAGATAAATGTCGATAAAAGTTAAGTAGGTATAATAAAATATGCATCTATGATATATCATTAATTAAAAAAGAACAAATTGTTATTAGTGGGCTCCTTTCAAAAAAACGTTAGTGGCGCGCGATTAAAACTGTTATGAAAACTCAGGTCGCAAATACTTAAAGGTTGAGAAACGCTGCTGTAGACCTTCCCTTTCACTCTAGCTGATACCCAAAGTGATGATCTTGGATGGTGTACCTACAGCCTCTTCTGGCTGTTTCTTTAACCTGCCCACTTACTTAGGAGGCAGAGTTTCTACTGGACTTCCTTAATGATGAAGATGAGACTACCTTCTCATTTGACTTAGTGAGAGATGGCACTGTTGATTAATTTTAAAGTGTCCATTATCTCCACTGTCTGGCCACTAATTAGCATTAATGATGTTCTAAATGATCCCCCTCCCTCATGGAAGATATTCACTAACACTTTACTCTAACTGATGTTGCACTCAGAGTTGTTCTCAAACCAACCACTGCACTGACCTCACTAGCCAGACTTGAACTGGAATCTGTAGACCTATGTTTGGCAAAGATAATTTGGTGTTGTTTAAATAATCTCAAGCTATGAATTTAATTTATAACAACATTGAACATTATAACAACAGTATTCTTTCAACCTCTCGCCTCATCAGTCTCCATTTCTTCCTCCAGATTTTTCCAGTCACTTTGTGGGTAAAACATGTTATAAAAGCCTTTACAATACATTACTGAGATGATGGCAGTGGAGCTTTCATTAAAAGTATTTTATACTGTCACATGCAGGTGATCCAGCTATCTATTCTTTTTCAAACCCACGTATCCTGAGCAGGGTTGTATGGAAGCTGGAGCCAATCCCAGCCAGCAACAGTCACAAAGCAGGAACAACCCCAGAACCGGGCACCAGTCCATTGCAAGATGAAAAAACTCTCTCTCTCTCTCACACACACACACACGCACACACACACACACACGCACCCACACACACACGCAGACACGCACACACACACACACACACACTGGGGCCAATTTAGCAAAGCCAATTCACCTACGGGACTGTAGGAGAAAATCAGGCAGACACGGGGAGTTAATAAAAACACCATGCAGGAAGGACCTTGGAAATAAGTGGCTTATTTTTTAATCACATCACTTGCTAGATAGATGAGTTTCTTTATTTTGGATAGCAGTTTAGTATATACTTGTTTTGCTTTTGGATTTCACAAGAAATACCATTAAAATGAAAGTAAGCATTGAAAAAGGGACATCATAAGTCTCTTGTTAGTTTGCTCATTTCTAAATGCTTTCATTTCTGTCACATTTTCTTCAGGGCTGTCCTTTTGTTACACCAAACTCGTTATCATTTTGTTTTCTTTCCTGTACCTAGACTACAGCTAAACTACCAAACTTAGACCCACCATCTGAAATAGAACATAAAGGCAAATAAATGCTTTGGAAAGTTTTCAACCAACAGCTGCTCTTGCACCTTTATTTCATTTTAAATGTATGAATTAAATTAATGAGATACCATGCAAGCATAACACAGCACAATGGCCAAAGTTAAGAAGCTGGAAAGAGGCCACAATTGCGTTCACATGCAGCAAGGCATGTGTGGAGTAAATTAACATACAGTATGCCATTAGCATGTTTAATAGACAGAGAGCAGCGAGTTGGATTTGATTAAAATCACAAATCTAAAGGGTGAGAGGGAGCACACAGCACTGAGCTATAGCTTTTACAACTACAAAAATAATCAATTAGTTACATAAAACCCTGTGCAGTGAACACAACTGCTCACATAAGACTATTATAGGAGATTGTAAGATAAATTATTCCATCAGAGCTGAGAGCTGTGCTTACACTGGAGATGGTTCTACGGCTGCTCAAGCAAAGCAATGTCTTCATCAGAGAGGAGAACGAAAACATTCAATCACATATCGTGATCTGAGGCCGCACACAATTAGCATACCGCTTTACATTTTAATTAAAAAATCCCTGAAGACTTAAAAGTAATCAATACACGTTTTATATCTTAACACTGAGAGAGAGAAGGATTTTAGATTTATAACTTCTTTTAGTTCTGATTTTGATGTGTCTGCATTTGCAAGTGGTTTGCTAACGGTAACTGTGCTTGAAAAGGTAGCCGTCTATACACACAGACACACACACACACACACATACTGGTGCATTCAAACAGAGACAAGTAAAATGATAGTACTTGAATTATTACACTTGGATTTCAAGAGGGGTGTCTAAAGAATGAGGTCTTATAGATCAATTTTCATGTATGTTATTAGAAGTAAATACAGAATTAAATAGATCATATAACATAAATTAAAAATAAATCTCTGATGATGGCTGGCATGGCAGCACAGTGGTTATTGCTGTTGGCTCACAGATGCTGCATCCCAAGATTTTCACAGACCTGGTACACCTCATAGATCACTTGCAGCAAGCCCTTTGTTAAAGATCCTATCTCTTTTGCTTAATAATAAACTTTCTCATCATGGTGCTTTTCCTTTATTATAGCTCCGTTTTGGAGGCATAACCAGAAGAGGGCACCTTTGACGGCCATCTTGCCCTTCTTGTGTTTGAACTCTGGTGGTCCTTCCTGAGATTTACCTTGGGTTCTTATTGTCTGCTTCCTTCCTAAAGAAAGCAAATGAGCTGAATAAATTAAGGGGCATTGACAGCTCTTAAATCCCCTTCCTCTATTTCCAGCGGTACTAACAGGAACAGCAAACTGTGACAATCTTTTTGTTAATTGTACTCTGGCTGTCTTGAAAAAGGTACATGGTTCTCTAATGTTTAAGAATGTAACATTATGCACTAATATTAATTTAAAAATGGAAGTTTGTTTTTATGAATAGATACAATAATTAATCATAATAATTCCTTACATTTATATAGCACTTTTCTTAATACTCAAAGTACTTTACATAGTGAGTGAGGAACTACTTCAACCACCACTAATGTTCAGCATCCACCTGGATGGTCCCTCAGCAGCCATTATTGCAGCAGTATATTCACCACAAATTAGCTGAGATAGTTAGTCAATCAGAGACAGGGGATAATTAAAGGGCCAAAATAACTAGGCCATAGTGAGCAATTTAGCCTGGTCATCAGAGGTACACCCGACTCTTTACAAGGGATTGTTTATGACCACAGAGCAACAGAACCTTGATTTTATGTCTCATCCAAAGAACTGGGACAATGGGATCCACATTCAGACCACAGGGTAAGTGACTTCTTCTGGCCTCACCAACACCACTTCCAGCAGCAACCCATGCTTTTCCTGGTTGGTCTCCAATCCAAGTACTAGCCAGGTCCCCACATGCTTAGCTTCAGGTGGACATGACTTGTTCTGAACTGTGGTATGGCTGCTGGATGCACTTTTAGGAATGAGTCACTTGGAATGCACAAGACTTGTCTCTCAAGTGAAGTCAGGTCCAAATGAGATGCTACCTACAGGAGCATTCCCCTTTAATACTGATCAGACTGGAAGTGGGGGGCCCTCAAGGGTCAGTTTCTTGAGGCTATCAACTAAAAAGGAGAAAGACTTGTAGTGACAGCGCATCTTCTCGTCTCATACCATATACCTCGTACAACATACAAGACAGCTTCTGTGGTGCAGTGGTTAGAACTGCCTACTTATATCCCAGAGGTCGTGAGTTCAAAGCCAGCTCCCCGGCAAATTTGCCATTTTATTATCTATCTGCTACTTATTATTTATCTTTATCTTTATACGTTGGTTTTGGCATTTGGTGTGGACGGCAAAGAAAGAATATCTTTGTACAGGGAAACGTGTTTCCTTACTGTGCATATGACAATAAACTTTGAACTTGAACTTGAAGTTGGTTCAGTCATGAAGGCGATTCTCTGATGCACATGCTTGACAACTGAACTGAAGAATAAAAAAAAAATTGCTAGAAATAGCAGTAATAGTAGAAATAAGCAGTTTTCACCTAACTTACAGTATGAATTTGAAATTAATCTTTAATTCTTTTCACACATCCATTTGTGAGCCACTCACTGTTGTATTGGATCACAGGAAACTTCAGACTATTACAATTATACTGGGCTTAA
This sequence comes from Erpetoichthys calabaricus, assembly GCF_900747795.2. NCBI lineage: Eukaryota > Metazoa > Chordata > Cladistia > Polypteriformes > Polypteridae > Erpetoichthys > Erpetoichthys calabaricus. Next base: position 132,500,466 of record NC_041403.2, read on the forward strand.
GACAGGAACCAGTCCTGGATGGGACACCAAACACATAGACACAGGACATATTTAGCATTGCCAAGAACATTATTTCTCATTATTAGTAACTAGTATAATATTAAATTCAATTTATTTTTAAACAGTACAGTTTCCATTGACAAGCACACATTGTAGACAAGTAATCAAAAAACACAATTGTATTTGTTAGAAAATCTTAGCATTGCTTATTCTTTTTCTTCTTCTTTGGCTGCTCCCATTAGGAGTTGCCATGGCGGATCATCTTGTTCCATATCTTCCTGTCCTTTGCATCTTGCTCTGTTACACCCATTACCTGCATGTCCTCTCTCGCCACATCCATAAACCTTCTCTTAGGCCTTCCTCTTTTCCTCTTGCCTGGCAGCTCTATCTTTAACATCCTTTTCCCAATATATCCAGCATCTTTCCTCTGCACATGTCCAAACCAACGCAATCTCACCTCTCTGACTTTGTCTCCCAACCGTCAAACTTGAGCTGACCCTCTAATGTACTCATTTCTAATCCTTTCCAGCCTCATCACACACAATGCAAATCTTAGCATCTATAACTCTGCCATTTCTAACTCTGTTTCCTGCTTTCTGGTCAGTGCCACCATCTCCAACCCATAAAACAGCTGGTCTCACTACCGTCCTGTAGACCTTCCCTTTCACTCTAGCTGATAACCGCCTGTCACAAATTATTCCTGACACTCTTCTCCATCCATTCCACCCTGCCTGCACTCTCTTTTTCACCTCTCTTCAACAATCCCCATTACTCTGGACTGTTGATCCCAAGTACTTAAACTCATCCCCCTTTGCCAACTCTATATACAATACAATACAATACAGTTTATTTTTGTATAGCCCAAAATCACACAGGAAGTGCCGCAATGGGCTTTAACAGGCCCTGCCTCTTGACATCCCCCCAGCCTTGACTCTCTAAGAAGACAAGGAAAAACTCCCAAAAAAACCTAGTAGGGAAAAATGGAAGAAACCTTGGGAAAGGCAGTTCAGAGAGAGACCCCTTTCCAGGTAGATTGGGCGTGCAGTGGGTGTCAAAAGAAGGGGGTCAATACAATACAGTACAGTACAATATATCCTGCATCCTCATCATTCCACCGACCGCCCTCTCATTTACACACATGTATTCTGTCTTGTTCTTACTGACCTTCATTCCTATCCTCTCTAGCGCATATTTCCACCTCTCCAGGGTCACCTCAACCTGCTCCCTACTCTCACTACAGATCACAATGTCATCAGCAAACATCATAGTCCAAGGGGACTCTTGTCTAATCTTGTCCATCAACCTGTTCTTCATCATTTCAAATAAGAAAGGGCTGAGAGCCGATCCCTGATGTAATCCCACCTCCACATTGAATGCATCCCTCACTCCTACCACAGACTTCACCACTGTCACATTTCACTCATACATATCCTGTACAACTCTTATGTACTTTTCTGCCACTCCTGACTTCCTCATATAATACCACAACTTCTCTCGAGGCACTCTGTCATATTCTTTTTCCAGGTCCACAAAGACACAATGCAACTCCTTCTGGCCTTATCTATACTTTTCCATCAACACCCTCAGAGCAAACATCGCATCTGTAGTGCTCTTTCTTGGCATGAAACCATACTGCTGCTCACTAATCATCACCTCACTTCTTAACCTAGCTTCCACTGCTCTTCCCTATAAGTTCATGCTGTGGCTCATCAATTTTATCCCCCTGTAGTTACTACAGCTCTGCACATCCCCCTTACTCTTAAAAATCAGCACCAGTACACTTCTTCTCCACTCCTCAGGCATCCTCTCACTTTCCAAGATTCCATTAAACAATCTGGTTAAAAATTCCACTGCCATCTCTCCTAAACACCTCCATGCTTCCACAGGTATGTCATCTGGACCAATGGCCTTTCCATTCTTCATCCTCTTCATAGCTGTCCTTAATTCCTCATTGATAATCTGTTGCAATTCCTGATTCACTATTTCCACATCATCCAACCTTCTCTCTCTCTCATTCTCTTCATTCATCAGCCTCTCAAGGTACTCTTTCCATCTGCTCAACACATCCTCCTTGCTTGTGAGTATGTTTCCATTTTTATCCTTTATCACCCTAACCTGCTGCACATCTTTCCCAGCTCGGCTCCTCTGTCTAGCCAATCGGTACAGGTCCTTTTCTCCCTCTTTAGTGTCCAATCTCTCATACAACTCATTATATGCCTTTTCTTTAGCCTTCACCACCTCTCTCTTCACCATGCACCTTATCTCCTTGTACTCTTGTCTGCTTTCTTCATCTCACTGATTATCCCACTTCTTCTTCGCCAACCTCTTCCTCTGTATACTCTCCTGTACTTTGCCATTCCACCACCAGGTTTCCTTTTCCTCCTTCCTCTGTCCAGATGTCATATCGAGTGCCGTTCTTGATGTCATCCTTACTACTTCTGCTGTAGTTGCCCACCTGTCTCATAACTCTTCACTACCACCCAGTTCCTGTCTTATCTCCTCCCTAAACTCATCCTTGCAGTCTTCCATTTTCAACTCCCACCATTTGATTTTTGGCTCTGCCCTCACTTTCCTCCTCTTCTTGATCTCCAACATCATCCTACAGACCACCATCCTATGCTGCCTAACCACACTTTCCCCTGCTATTACATTGCAGTCTTCAATCTCCTTCAGATTGACTCTTCTGCATAGGATTTAATCTACCTGTATGCATCCTTCTCCACTCTTGTAGGTTACCCTATGTTCCTCCCTCTTCTTAAAATATGTTTTCATCACAGCCATGTCCATCCTTTTTGCAAAATCCACTATCCTCTGACCTTCTTCATTCCTCTCCTTGACACCTTACCTACCCATTACCTCCTCGTCTCCTCTGTTCCCTTCACCAACCTGTCCATTGAAATCTGCTCCAATCACCACTTTCTGACCCTTGGGTACACTGTTCATCACTTCATCCAACTCACTCCAAAAATCTTCTTTCTCACCCATTGCACACCTAACTTGCGATGCATATGCACTAATAGCATTCATCATCACACCTCCAATTTCCAGCTTCATAATCATTACTCTGTCTGACACTTTTTTCATCTACAAAACACTCTTGGCATACTATTCCTTCAGGATAACCCCTACCCCATTTCTCCTCCCATCCACACCTTGACAGAACAATTTGAACCCACCTCCGATCCACCTGGCATTACTTTCCTTCCATTTAGTCTCTTGCATGCACAATGTATCAGCCTTCCTTCTGTCCATCATATCTGCTTACTCTCTCCCCTTACCAGTCATTCTGCCAACATTCAAAGTTCCTACCCTCGGTTCTACTCTCTCTACTTTCCTTCTCTCCTCTTTCCTCCAAACATATCTCCCCCTGTTCTTCTTCTCCTTCTTCAGGCAACAGTAGCCCAATTTCCACCAGCACCCTGTTGGCTAATAGTACTGCTGGCGGCCGTTGTTAACCCAGGCCTTGACTGATCCAGTATGGAAATTGGTATTGTTTTCCACAAATTAATCTGGCAAAATTTTACAACCGGATACCTTTCCTGACGTAACCCTCCCCATTTATCTGGGCTTGGGACCGGCACAAAGAAACACAGTGGTTTGTGTATCCCCTGTGTCTGGGTTTTAATTACTCTTATTACAATGCATAATTTCCTTTCAATTCAGTGGAATGTCTAAAAAAATTCTAATATACAGTATGTTCTCCAGATTAAATAACCTTCTGTGCTCTGTAGTCATTAACAAAGGGCAAGTTGGAGTCCATTCACCTCTTGACCGGCAGGCCATTCCAATGTACTCATGTAGTGCCTGTGATTTAAATCTAGTCTGTGATCTAAAGGTAGCAACTTGACCAGAACAACAGCACCACAGCAGGACATCAAAAATATAAAAATAAAGGGTCTTATGCTATTTTTTAAATTATTGAGTATCTTATGTAGTTGCAGGGGAAATCTTTCCAGAATGCTTAAATATTATTGGCAAATTTTGATTGCAGTTTTTCTCTGGAATATAGGAGGGTCTACAAGGTAAAAAACTGGAGGGGGCAAAGACATAGCAGAATTTTAAAATGGTTTTGAATTTAAATAAAGTTTTATATGCATAATCTTTTAAGCCTTGCCTGTGACAATTTCTTAGGTAAAATGCAAATGCAGACCATACAAATTACTGATTACACAATGAGTACACCAAGTTATTTAAACAGACAAGAAAACAAAATAGTTTGAAACTGATTAACATAAATGGAGCCCAGAAATGCTTGTCCATTAATTAGTTGTTGAACTATGACCAGCTGATATTGGAGGAGGAAAAAAACCCAGTCAGCAGAATCCCTAGTGAAAATAAACTTGGACACAGTCACAGTCCTGGAGAACCTCAGGCAACCGGTCATCCACTCCCTCCCGGGCAATAGCTTGAATAGCCCAGCAGTAATGCATTCCAGTACTCTTTTCTGTGTTGTAGATCTGAATATAATACATTAACATTTTTATAGTCTATAAATTAAGTTACTGTTGTAATTTATGGCATTTGTTTAATCCAGCAATGGTTATGTGGCCAATAAATGAGTTTTCTAGCAATAAGATGGCAGTGATAATCATTTTCAAAATGAATAGCTAAATTGTAGAATTCTTGGATTTATTATTCTATGAAAATTGATAAGAAATACATGAAAAGACCAATATGTTGTGATTCAGTAAAAACAGACATAAATTCTGTATTCTTATATTCTCAGTTTTATTATTAAAAATGATAACCCACTGTTATTACAAGGAATTATGACAGACAGTTCTTTTTTATTATTTATTTATTTTTAATGTCTTGTTTTCAAAAACCAGAACATTACTGAAATATTTTTATAAATATAATGTGAGAGTCACTTACATTTTTGTCCAATTTATAATTGAATTCAGTGACAGTGGTGTACAGAAATTTCTTATAGTGGTTAATGTTCTCAGTCTATGCAGACTGGTAAACTCTTTTTGTTGTTTAATTGTATGCATTTTATTTCAACAGATAATGTGTCAATATTAAAGTGATAATAAATTAAACATGGTTTAATTACTTTTGTTTAATAAGACCTGCTTTATATACAGATTGTCTGACTGATAGGTCTGGCATGTTTATTGACAAGGACTAAAGTAATAATGATATTAAATGGTTTTGTTAAAAAGAGTGACAAACCTTGAAAATTAACACCATTAGTTAACTACAAAAATACACATACAGAAAACCAAGTTGTAATTTGAAATAGTGTTTTGGTAAAGAGTGTATAGGATCTTTGCAGTGGGCTGGCGCCCTGCCTGGGGTTTGTTTCCTGCCTTGCACCCTGTGCTGGCTGGGATTGGCTCCAGCAGACCCCCCATGACCCTGTGTTAGGGTATAGCGGGTTAGATAATGACTGACTGACTGGCTGTATAAGATCTTTTAAAATCTGGAAAAACCTTAAACATCAATCATAGATAGAAAACATTTGCTGAAAGTGTTCGTTTACACAGTATGTCTATTTGCCCAAATGCATTATACTAGAAATAAAGCATACTCCTGGTAACTTTTCCTACCAGAAAGCGACAACCGAACAATTCAGCTGCAGCCATCAACTTACATGCAGATCCATAGGTGAAGGGCTTAAGCATTTCACTCTTATAGTGCTGCTGTGTTGTATAATTATCTCCTCTACCGTCATCAGTCCACACCTTGAACCTGTCCCAGTCATTCAATACGTAAGACACAATGTTCCTCCGGATATCAAGAGTGAGCCTGATATGGCCATGCAATATGTGACACAGAGAATGGAAAAGGCAGTCACCATCTCTGGGCATGGAAACCACTCGGTAAGTGACAGTTCTTTGATCGATGGTGATCACCTCGATAGACATGTTAATGGGGGTACGGTTGGAACGATAAAGGAAATGGGTACCTGAACAATGTAAACTAAGTCTAAAATACCTACACAATAACTATAATCGTAATAAACGAACAATAAAAAAGCGGAGAAGCCGTGGATTAAATAAAAAGGCTGCAGTTATCAGCAGGGAGACGTGAATACCGTGGCGAAGCAAGGAAGGGAATGAAGAGACCGGAGCGACGGATGGCCTTATATAGGCAGGCAGCCAACTACGTGGGAGGCGTGGGGATGGGGGACCCAACGCCGCCTCACACGGCGACCGAGCTGTAGGCTATGGACGTACATATGTACATATATAAGTAGGATTCAGTTAGCATTGGGAACCCGCTTAACAAATTTCTTGAAGATGGGCCCATAAGTAACAAAGACCATTGGAAAGTTCAATATGGCGGCTGACAGTGGCGTCATACCACCAAAATAAGTACGTACATCGGTTTCGGGTAGCGCAGAGAAGCTGCCTACCACATTTCTTGAAGACGGGGTCATAAATAAGAAAGTTTAACATGGCGGACGTTGTCAACCATTATGACCGTTACGCGTAGAATTTTGAAATGAAACCTGCTTAACTTTTGTAAGTAAGCTGTAAAAAATGGGCCTGCCAAATTTCAGCCTTCTACCTACACGGGAAGTTGGAGAATTAGTGATGAGTGAGTCAGTGAGGGCTTTGCCTTTTATTAGTATAGATTTATTTATTTATTTATGTACTTACTTATGTATCTAGCTATTTATGTATTTATTTATTTAAAACCTTCTGCAAAAAGCCAAAATTCCAACTGGAGACAAATAAAGTTCTATCTAACTATCTACCGGTTGCAGCAAAAACAAAATCCCCAAGGTTTGAAATGAAGAAATCCAAAGAATTTTCACACCCTCTCACATTATCTCTTGCATTGTCATTTACATATAGGGAGGTGCTATAAGGTTTACACCTTGGGAGGGCATTCATGAATGAATTATCAATATGTGGGTAGAAAAAACCCTCCTGTTTTTGCTCACTTGTGAAGGTACTGTAAGTGATTGCTTTTTAAAGGGGTGGTAGAATAAGCAAGTCAATTCTGATGGTGATATTTTGAGAAGAGACATAATCGTCTCCCCAAATTCCAACTCCAACATTACCAGCTAGTCAGAGCTATTAAATATTAGGAAGTTCAAATTTGTCAATAATTGTTCTGGTGCCTCTGTTGTGGTCAAAGTGAACATCATTTGGGGACACTTAATTAATATGCCCTATTATATTGAGCAGGTACAAAGGATTGTTTTTCTATGCTGTCATTCTTCAGTAGTATTTAATTTGTGTTAAGTTCAAGTTTATTATCTGAAGATCTTGTGCAAGGAGTTAACAAGCTTTGTTTATACAAAAGGACTTTATCAGTAGTCTCTTACATTAGATAAAGTGGCTTAGCTTTGTACTGCTGCAATCTTCCCTGTTTCTAGTGTAGGGTAGCTGAGAAACCATTAAACAAACACAGGAAGGTGGAGCTGCAGTTGGCTAAGGAAACAAACATTTAGCACTAGATTAATCTCTCTATTATAATAAAAAAATCCTGGGACGAGACAAGACTTTTTGGCCTGGGACGAGACACTTTCATGTCCCACGAGACGAGACTTTGTGCCAAGAGATTTAACCACGAAAATAAAAGACAAAGAGTAGATGACAAAGTAGAATGTCATAAAGAATTCAAAAACATTGGCACAATACACATGCAGAACAGGTTAGAGATAATGAAAGTACTAAAATTCGAAAGTCTCAAAAAAATGATGGTAAAGATCGCATTAGTGCAAACAAATGGAAATTATTACTCAGTGAAATAACGGAACAGCGAAAAGAGATCAAATATATTGTTCAGATTTAAACTTTAAGTGGGAGTTTTAGATCGTCTAATTTGTGTTGCCATCAGGGAAAAGTAGAGTTTCTTCATAATGAAGAGGCGTATCTGCGAGAATTAAAAGATTTGTTTTTTGGTGAAAGTGAAATCCACATCCACAGGCAGCAGAGAAGCGAAGTGTCTGGCACATAGCGCAGGTCGTGGGGGTTTGGTGGGTGAAGCGTGCAGGGGGCAAAGCCCCCTAGTAAACAAATAAATAAATTACAAGGTGCAAAAATATGGTGGACCTCTGGGTTTGGGTCCTTCTAATTACCCTTTTGATCCCTTAAAAGCCTGAAAATGAAAATTCGGTCCACTAAAATTATTTTTCATAACATGATATGGTCCATTACTTGGTTTGCAAGAAAGTATTGTAGTAATCAGCAGAACATCTCTTCAGGAGCTGGGTGGAAAGGCAGTTTACTCCAAGTCCATAGATGCTTGATGGAAATCTCCTGATAGGTCTTGGGAGAATTTGAGAAAAAAGGTACAGACTTTTACTAGAAAGGAATAAACAGGAGGCCCAGGCATTAGTACTTCCAATGTTCTTAGTGATGATGAAGAGTGTGACAATAGCTGCTGATATCATGATACAAGTAGTGTTCATATTACAGGGGAGAAGTGTGTGGCTAGCCATGCCTTGTTCTCAGTTCACAATTATTACTTTGCAGGCTTTTCCTGAGGGCCAGTAAGAACAGGAAAGTGACGTAATTGGTCAAATTAGCCCTTTAATATTGCAATTTAGGATTAACTAACACTAAAAAAGCCGTAATGCTTCACCACAGGCCTGAGGCCCAACTATCACAAAAGGAGAGGGAAACAACCAGAAAGCAATCCTGGTATTTTGTGCAGGGTTTGTGTTTTCTTTTCTGAGATGAGATGCACAGTACAGTGGAACCTCGGTCTGCGAGCATAATTTGTTCCGGAAACGTGCTTGTAGTCCAAAGCACTCGTATATCAAAGTGAATTTCCCCATAAGAAATAATGGAAACTCAGATGATTTGTTCCACAACACAAAACTATTCATATAAAAATGATTAATACAAAATATAAAGTAAAAATACATAAAACAAATTAACCTGCACTTTACCTTTGAAAAGAATCATGGCTGGTGTGAGTGAGTTTCTAAACTCTTGTGGGATTGCACGCGGAAGAGCGTCCCAAAGCAATCGCAGTCTCCCAGCGCTGTAGCAGTTCGCCGTAAAACCAAATTCGAAAAGATCGCGGACATGCTATAAGCGCCTGCCGTCGATGGGTGATACAAGGAACAAGGAACATTATAAATGCGCAGGGCCCTGCCTGACTGCTGTGTCTGTGTATAGGAGAGTGGCAGATCCCGCTACAATAAATAGCTGCGCTGTTGCTGTTTCAAGCTGAATAAAGCTGGTGTTGCTAAAGTACTGAGACTCAGCTTCGTGTTTTAGGGTGCAAGACGGGGACTCGCACGTCACAGCACACACGCACGAGCGTGCACGCAAGCACACAAACACACACTTAAGTGCGTGTGTGCACACACACATACACACACATGCGAGCAAGCGAGCACACACACGCACGTGCGCGCACACACTCAGTCACAATGCTAATGCTGCAGTAAACAGTATACGCTCGTACGGATGTTGACTATATGAGTGAGGCACGCCGACTCAGACGGAGAATAGGAGACGATTGCCCACAATCCCGCAGCAAGAGAGAGAGAAGAAACATCAGCTCAGTTGTGATCACATGACGCTCAGCAGACAAAGCGTATACATACTACTCGTACTGCAAGACCTCGCTCGTTTATCAAGTCAAAATTTATTAAAAATTTTTGCTCATCTTGCAAAACACTCGTAAACCAAGTTACTCGCAAACCGAGGTTCCACTGTATTTCGTTGATACCATTCCCCTTTTATACCAGACCTTAATGCAGAATATAACAGCAATGGATACTAGAAAAGCCTTATAATTCATAGTGCTAGAAGCTGAGGGAAGCCTGTGGTAAGCAGTCCTGCACTGTGTAGCAAGGCTACATAACGGACAGTCGTGTTAGCCTTCTGGATTGTCGTCACTTTATAATATTTGCTGGGAGGGTGTTTTAAATAGCCCTTCAGGCACCTTTGGTGACGCCCCGGTCTGGAAGGATCCCGCCAGAGTAAATTTTCCAGCTGCCTGTTGCTGGCGTGAGGTTCCCATGACAACCGTGAGGGGCAAGGATTTTCGGCGGGAAACTTTTTCTTTTTAAGGGGAATGGCGGAACAAGTAGGGAGAGAAAAAAGAAAGGATAAGGCTTAAGGCATCGCAGCGACTAGCCACGCTTGTGGAAGAAAGAATTGTTGACCCGTAAAATGGAAGGAGTCAGAGTCTCACACCAGAAGAAATGTTCATAAGCTTTCTTTTATTCTTGCATACCTAGACTGGAGTGTCAGTAGCATGCGCGCTGACAGGAAAGAGTTCAGCTCTTTTATATCAGCTGATTGTGTGCAAACTTCACAAGTTCGTATAAAGGCAGATTAATGCATGAGCCTTTTAGGGCTTAAAATAGACGGCGGTTACAGATGAGTTCATAGCTTAGCTTATTCGTAAAACAGGAAGAACAGTTTATAAAAATACAGTGCTGGTAAAGGCAGCTTTCTGTTATAAAAATACATTTCTGATAAAGGCAGCTTTCTGGTGAGGTCAGATTCTTTTGAACTGCTCACACAGGTCAACATCAGTAATATATGTTAAAGGTCACATATACAGTTTATGCAAACTGTCAAGTACACATTTTCTTAAATATAAAAAGGACGGTTATCTGGAAACTGAAAATTTCCATTCCACACGCTCAAAGAACTATTCAGGATTTTACTTCACGCAGGGACGTCTACTATTCATGGGTGGCCACCCCGAAGAAATATTCAAGTGACAAATCCCGAGAAGAGGCCAGGGTCTGGTGTTCTCCAGGTGCTCCCGTCTGGTGAGTCGGATTCCTGAGTTTCATTCTTCGTGATAGTCCGTGGAGAAGCCGTTCCGCCAAAGGACGGTTGTATTTCCTGCCTTCAGGAGGAACTAAACTGCAGTGTTTTTTGTTTTCGTATATTTTGGACTAAGTGAAATCTTCCTTTTGCTTTCTCAAAGAACAGTTTTTCTTATTATTATTATTTTTTCTTTTATTGTCTGTGTCAAACCGGGGGTTAGTATTTGGGTGCTAGGGAGGGCGTCTGGGGAAGGGGTTCACTAAGGAGCACTCAGGCACAGGTCAAGTTAATGTAAATAGCAACTGTTAATATATTTTTTCTGTTCCACTTCCTGTTGCGTTTTTTTTTTTTTTTTTTTTGTTCTTTATTTCGTCTTATACGATTTCTCGTATTAGAAATTTGTTAGTTTTCGCATACCCCTTGGGGTTACAGCGCAGGGTCAGCCATTGTACAGCGCCCCTGGAGCAATTACAGGTTAAGGGTCTTGCTCAAGGGCCCAGCAGAGTAGGATCTCTTTTGGCAGTGACGGGAATTCGAACCGGCAACCTTCTGGATACCAGCGCAGATCCTTAGCCTCAGAGCCACCACTCCGCCCTGCGAATTGCTGCAAATTATTAAGAAGGGAATCGTGGCAAGAGGGGACGAGGACCGAATATGGTTGTGCTATTATGCTTTCAAACATCGTCCACCCCCCTGTACGGGTTGTGAAGTGTAGGAATTGCGTTCCCGTATTGTGCGGTTGCTACAACTGTGGCTTTTAAAGATGTCCCGTACTAATTTTGGGAAGCAGAGGGTTTTGCCCCAGGCATTACACCACATGATGTGTGCATTCTGCTGGTCATCCATGAGTTAGATTTGCTTTGCTATGGAACCATAGTGCTTGAATCTCTTATAGTTCCATACACCAGAATGTATTGAGTTGTAATTGTTTTCACATGTAACTAGCTCAACACTTTCTTTCTTAAATTACTGATGGAGCAGTCCAACTAAAATTGTAAACAAGGCAGGTGTTGTCAGGCTTCCAGTATTCTTGGACAAGGTGTAGCCTAATTAGCACTGACCTGTTGTAGTGCCATATCTCGATGCACTTTTGAAAGGATGATTATAAAAAATAGAAAATATAAAAACTTTACTAGAGCAACAATGCTGGTCAGCCCTGTGGCCACTTCACCCCCAACATATCTGAAGAGGATACCAGCCCATCACAGGAACACACAAACACATTGGAGCCAGTTTAGAGTTGTTGATCAACGTAATCTACACAGGGATGTTGGAAAGATTCCCACACAGAAGGGGCATCATAATTAACAAAGAGTAAAAAAACTATTTCCAAACTGATTAACATAAAAGGATCATGAGGATGTCAGCCTATTAACATTATCATTAGGCTTTAGCTAGTTGACAATGGAAGAGAGGAAAATAAGATGTCATTAAGAAACAACACTGGAGCAAATACACTTCTGGGGGTGGGGTTTCCACAGGCAGTATATCAGCCAAAGCTATAGACAAAGTCAGACACAATCTCAGTCCTGGAGACCCCAGCCAACTCGCTGCCTGCCCCCTCCTGGGCATTCTACAATAGAGTCTGTGCTGGGACATCTAATCTAGTGACAGAATCTTTTTGTCTGTTGATTCTAGGGCTCCTAATATCTCAGATGTCTTTCCAGTAGGCAAAAGAAGAGCTTGGAAGTTGAACAATGACACCAAGTGCCACAGTAGGCCAGAAAGAGAAACAGAATAGAGTAGGGTTAGTAGCGATTCATAATTAATGATATGATCCCATATTTGCCTGGAAGTAGTCACATGATTTTTTAAAACTGTTTTATTAATTTTGACAAACCAAAATATATTCTGTTAAAGTTCTCTTCTTTTATCATTTAAAATTCTAATAATAATTATAAACACAGTTCTTATTCCTCATGTGCAAAAAAGAATATTTTTGAGTCCTTGAAAATATTCGTTTTAGCTATTGTTAGGTTTTTCACCTTAGCCCCTATTCAATTCAGTTTGTTGGCATGATTAATAATACACACAATTATACTTTATCTTTCTGTATAATAGAATAGAGAATTAGAGTAAAAGAACAATGAACATCAATATAAGAAGAAAAAATATAGAAAAATGTATGTTAAAAATACCTTCTCTTTTTTTTCTACCTCCATTTCTACCTTTTTATTTTCCTTAACTTCAACTCATTATGAACTGGTTTTAACCAGATTCTGTATTATATTTATTCTGTTGCATGTGTCAGTCAGAGAAGTGTCAAAATGAATGACTACTGTTTAATTCTTTACAGTTGAAATTGCTTGAGCAAGGAGCCTTTTCACTAAATATGCAGCATATGAAATGATATTAGACATATTAATGAAAAATTAAATAATGAAAAGGACCTAAAATACCTAAGCAAATGTAAGACAAATCATTAATACAATTTTATAAAATTTGCTCAAACCAACTTAATCCAGTTCAGAGTTATTTGGGTCAGAGTCTATAAAGGCAGCACTTGGCACAAGACAGGCATTAATCCTTAATAGAATGGCAATAAATTTCAGGGACATTATTGCACAAAATTACGTTCACATGAGGATGGAGTTGCTTTGAATCACCATTCAAACTAACTTGTACATGTTCTAGAAATGGACAGATACATTTACAAAAAATTGGAATGTTTATTTAGTATAATTAATGTATTCTTCAAGTCAAGTCAAGTTGAGGAGCATACACTGGTACAGTGCGTTGCCGCATACACTACACGACAAACCAACTTGGGATCAACATGCTTTCATTCCTATCATCATGAAAAAGATATCACGTATACATCTCAGTATTTTAATTATTCAGAGAGCTGTAATATCACGAATGTAATGGATTCTGTGTCCTGTCGGAGAAAGAGAAAGAACGGAAGCACGTAGTGATTCACACACATAGAGCACATAGAAGATCAAACACAGAACAAAGCATTTAACGTGCTACTTTAGTTACAATGGGATTTGAGACACTAGTAAAATAAACTATTTTAAGATGAAGTTTATGATGTTCTACTTTAATGACAAAATAAACTATGTGATTAAAGTCGAAATTTTGAGATTAAAGTTGACATTTCGTGCTTTTTTCCCACTGTGTGCCTATTTTTTTTCTCTGTATCCTAATAAGCTTTCATATGACACTCAGACGGTGGGCTACAAGTCGCCTTTTCACACTGACTTTGATATGTGACAACTTTTTTATTTCGTGCACTGTGCAACTTTGTGAACTTGAGCTTTCGAGTTTCTCCGACACTATGTCACTCGATCAACTTCCTTTTGTTGATTATACCACTGTTTAAACCAACAAATATTACGTTTTTCCTTGCCTCCACTTGGTATTCGCTGAAATTCTTATATTTTCCCCTGTGCTTTTCCCATTGTCTTTTCACAGAAGGCTGAGCTTAAGGGCTATTTATATTGATTTGCATATTCAAAGAGGCGTAATTCTGGGAGGAGTTGGTGCGGGACAGAAGGCGTGTGCACGTGTGTTACTTTTCATGCTGATCGGGATTTATGTAGCGGAAGAACGTGGAAGTTTGTGTATGCACCAATTCCTGCATCTGGATTTTTCTGTGCATACGCACATTCCCGCTTTTGTGCTTACGCCATGTTATATTGTGAGTTCTACTCACTGCATTATACATGAGGCCCCTGTTGATTACCAGTCAGCAGTTCTTACCGTTGCACCACCAAAGATCTTCTGGTCAGTTGTCTCTTGTTGTCCCTCATACCAAGTGTAAATCCAAGGAGGACAGGGCTTTTGCAGCTGCTGCTCCTCGCCTGTGGAACTCTTTACCTCATCATATAAAGGAGTCGTCTACAATTGAACTGTTTAAAACAAGATTAAAGACTCATTTCTATTCACTTGCATTCCGTGACATTCAGTAATACTGATGGTTTCCTCATTGTGATTATATAACATCACTTCTATTTATTATTAATTTTATTTTTATTTATGTTCATATATTTTTATTTCTATTTATGTTATTTATGTTATTTGTTTGTTTTTTCTTTTATTCTATTATTGTAAAGCACTTTGGCCACAGCATTCCTATGTTGTTTTAAATGTGCTATACAGCATAAATAAATTGACATTGACATTGCTCATATTAAAGACGTGTCAATATCACACCCTAACTCGGGTTCTTTTCTGCAGTTATATTCTTGAATAAAAGTGTACTTGTTTTGTTATACTTGTACCTTTTGTGAAAGTGTTTATTTCATATTTGGACTTCAGGCTTCATATATTATACGCTTCATGTCTACATTTTGTCAATTATTACTAAAACATGAAAACGTTTCTGTTTTACCGATGTGTTTACGTAGATTGTTGTAGACATGGAACACACATGAAATGCATGTGTTCCAAATAACGATATAGTATTTACTCTATACAACTCTAAGCAACTGACATGCAAGTAAACAGACTTGAGCTGAGAAGACTTTGTGCAGCGGTGGGGGGATGTGATAGCAGGCTGCTTGCTGCTTATAGACATATTTACAAGACAAAAGACACTGATGGAGAGGTGCGAAGGGATTTAAGGTAGGACGGATTTACAAGGATTTTCATAGGCTTTGGTAATTCTAGTGTTAAATGCTGTAAAGGAGCATCTTGTCTACCATGTCTATGGTCTACTTAACTTAGCAACCAAGACACAAACTTGGGTCGTGGTGTTTCTTTCCTTTAAGTTGGCAGATTTTGTTAATGAATGCCCTGTCACAAATAGCTTAGTAGTTTAAAAAAATAAGTTCAGGCCATTTTTCAGCAATACCCTCCCTCCTATAATACACAATCTTTGATTAAAGAAGATTTGCCTCATAAACCTACTTACTCAGTCTTGTAAGGCTCCTGATGTTGTTTTCTGGGCAGAATCCCTGTACCCTGTAACACCTTTGACTGGGCAGTGGAGTTCTTCCTCTTGAGGTTGTTGGAAAGGAATTGAAGAGGACTAGGTTGGCCTCCCCTTGAATGCTGGACCAGGGTCAGTTGACTGGAAGAGACTTTTCACTGGGAGTGACCTTACTAAGATAGGCTAATTCTCTACAGCTTTTGGTTCCCTACATGGACGCGTTCTCCATTTTTGGCTTCTCCTCTTCACCTGAAAAGATGCTTTGAGGCACGTAAATCTTTTCATCTGGTCCTCTTGGATTTTCCATGAGGTCCCATCTTGAATATGATGGGATATTAGCCTTGCCACAATGTTGTAATTGTTTACATGGCAACTACAAAGTCAGATACTGCCTTATAATCTAGCTGTCCAATTACCACTTTCAAAATATCTTAATCATAAAAATCTATCAAACGGTAATTAGTTTCACAAGACATACTATGAAAAGGAACTTTAACTTTATAAAGTACAGAAGAATACATGAAATTTGATAGCTTCATGCATTGAAAAATTATATTTTGGTGCTCAGAAAAATTGGAATTAAAAGTGTGGAATATTAGCATTACTGTTTTGTTAAAAGTGTAGTTTTTATTTAGCATATATATATAGTGACACGTGAGTCACTGTCTTGTTCCCCAAAACACGAGGATATGTCTCAATACTTTAGTAAAACCAGCTTTATTCAACTTGAAACAGGAACAGCAGGGTTATTATTTATTGCAATGGGACCTACCACTCTGCTATACACAGACACAGCAAATGGGTATAGTCGGGGCCAGGTCAGTGGCCAAGTTATACTGTTCCATGCATTTATAATGTCAATTGCATCACCCATTGGCAACAGGTGCGTATAGCGGGATCTCGATCAGCTCATATTTGTTTCCTCGGCGTTCTGCTGCTGTGCTGAGAACCTGTGGACAAGCAGTCCTCCACAGACATGGCAGGCACGCTTCTGTGTGAGGTCCCATTTGGGGGGGCTCCTAAAAGAGTTCAGAAACCTCACACACACACACCCCTCCCAACTTTGTCCATACCAGTGTGGGCAAACTGACCATCCAAGCCGGGCTCAGCCAGGTGGGAGAGAATGTCAGCATTGGTGTGTGCTTCCCCAGGATGGTGGCCAAGGACCCTGGATGATCTGGAGACATTATGTAAAGAAGAATGGTCTCAGATTCCACGCTCTGTATTCTCCAACATTATGAAAGGTTACAAGAAATGACTCCGTGCTGTTATATTGACAAAGGGAAGTTGTACAAAGTATCTGAATTGAGTGTTCTCTATTCTTTGCCATGATTATGGTTGGATAAGGAAATCTGGTTCTGTGTCTCCTCTCATTTGTGTCCTAGTTAATCAGGAAGTCACTGATTTCATCTAGAAAGTTCCTATACACTCTAATCAACTTAACAATGTCCAATTTAAATGGGAAACATGCTTCAGTTATATTGTTTCACATTAATTTCCAAGGGTGCTAACAATTGTGGCACGTGATTCTGTTAACGGTGTTTTTCTTGATGAGGGCTTTGTTTTTCTTTGAATGAACTTGTTTCATTTAAAAGTCAGATGTTTCTCATTTTTTCAGTGCAATGTGACAGTTCTTCAGCAAACAGTGATTTATATATATATAGTGATATTAATATCTTATATATAATCGTCGACGCGAGGAAGTGTGTGTATTTGTCTGTCCGGCCCGGAAGTGCAAGACTACAGCATGAAGCTCAAAGAGCCGGCAAGGTGACCCCAAGTTAACGTAACTAGAAGAAGAAAGAAGGATGAGGCTACAGCATGAAGCTGAAAGAAAGTGATTCTGTCGCCAAAGTGAAACCGCTGAGGAAAGACAAATGAGAGAGAAACTCGGTTAGCCGCTGATAGATGGGTGGGGGGTAGCGAGCACATCCGCAAAACAAAACCACTAACTCTGCATTTCAATTTTTTTTCTGACGATTTCAATAGTTTCTAGGGGCTCGGGCTTTTTACAGCATGGGCTTACACAGCTAGTATATATTGTGATAAATATTAGACAAAGACATCATAAAGGTTTGGGGCAGCCACCCGTATATTGTTTTCCCGGCTGCAAAAGCTGAGTTTTTAGAAGCACGATGTACATAGAACAGAGTCCAAAACAGAACTGATTATAGAAGAGAAAGATGGAAGCTTCAAAGGTCCATAAAGGAAGTGACGTCATCAAAAGGGCCGGAATTGGAAGTGATGTCTTCTGGTCCGGAAGTGACATCAGCAAAGGCACCAGAAGTGATATTTTCTGAGGCACCGGAACCTTACAGGGTTTCCCGGGAAAGGTGTGCAGGGAACTGAGAAACACAGTCAGCGCATTCTGCTGCCCCCTGGTCGGATGTTTTATTACAATTACTGAGGCCCTTTAGCTGCCTCCTACTCACACATGTGTGACAAATATATAATATATATATATATATATACAGTATATATATATATATATATATATATATATATATATATATATATATATATATATATACAGTATATATATATATATATATATATATATATATATTTGTAAGAGGTAAGAGGAAAAGAGGAAGGCCTAAGAGAAGGTTTATGGATGTGGTGAGAGAGGACATGCAGGTGGTTGGTGTAACAGAGCAAGATGCAGAGGACAGGAAGATATGGAACAAGATGATCTGCAGTGGCAACCCCTAACGGGAGCAGCTGAAGGAAGAAAAGGCAGAAGAAAATATATATTCATCTGTCCATTCATTTTGTAAGCCACTTAATTCTACTCAGGAATACAAAGGCTAGAGAATATCAAAGCCTTGTCAGGTACTAGAAAGAAACCAATTCTGGGTTGCGCTAGTCCAATGCATGGATATTGATGTAAATTGTTTATTTACAGCATGTGGCCTGTGCAGTTACAATGTACTGTTAATTTATGACATGTGACAAAACATGTTAAGAAGAATTAAATAACAACCCTGCCAATCAGCTTGATTTGCAAACTCAATCCAGCAGTAGTTTCACTTGTTTGTTTTAATCTATCAATCATTTGTGCAGGGGATCTGGTTAGCATTCTGGCTGCCTCAGAAAATGGAAGTATTTAGGTTGCCAGTGGACCTGCTGTTCAAATCATTTGCATCTAACTCTGTGCCTTGACCTTCTGACAATATTCAATTGGCTTAGTAGTTTTACACCACTCATGTCTTGATAACAGCTAGATGCTACTGTAGATTATATGATTTACAATGAATTTAAAATGAGTATCCCACTCTAAAAACCTTTGTTCATACCAGTATAAACTAAATATAACACAAAAAATGGCACTTTAGGGATTTCTGTCCAAAAAACTATTTTACTGCACATAAAGACATTTTATGATGCACAACCCTAGAATCAAAGTTCTTTTTGTGCCCTAAAATATCAGCTATCACTATAATAAGTTTAGATGTCATGCCCCATAATATTGCAAAGTTATACTGTTTGGCAGGTGTCCCCCTGTTTAGAAACATAGTGTCCCTTTTTGGAAACATTTAGTGTCTTGCACCTACACAATCTCAAAACAAGTATTGTAGTTATGTGAAATTTGTTTTATTTTTTAGAAAAAAAATACATATACACACAAATACTTTATATCGCTCTGAAGCAACAAGTAAACAGTTTGTAACTATATACATATAAGTATGTACTCATCCCAACGTTTACTTTCAAAATTATTTTTCCTGCCAGTCCTTGAATCCATTTCTGTTTACCACTAGACACAGAGGAAGTTTACATTTTGTACATTAGAATATAGTTTTTGTGGTACAATTCCCCCATCTTCTCCTGTGTTCAGCGGCAGTTTCCCCACAGAGGTTCAGTGTATATTTATTTTTGTTGCTGTTGTTACTTTTTTCAGAAGTAGTCATACAGACACCTTCACCTAAACCAGTGTTTCTCAGACACTTTTGAGTTACAGGTGCCAGTCACTGGGTCACAAACACATGAGACCATGTGAAAAATTATACCATGAACAAGCCACTAACTGATACGACTTTTTTCTCTCAAGTACTCATGACACAATGAGGTGACAAGCACTATACAGTTACATTCATTCAAGAGGAGATCCTTACATGAAACATCAAAAGGTACTAGTATAGTGTAGCAGTACTCAAAGGTAAGCTAAGAAGCATTTCCTGTACTCTATGTTGAATTTGAAAGAACACTGCTCAGTAAACTACCATAGAGAGAACATGCAGCCGACTTTCTGGTGTGGTGATTGATCCCATGACACTTGAACTATAAAACTGCAGACTGTGATGCTTCAGAATTATACTAAAAGCAGTACTTACACATTAATTGTAGCTTCAAGTCCTTCATTAAATGTATCATTCTGAATACAGTCAAAACTATGATCAGAACTTAACTCAAGGTTTGTGCATTATGATGCAGTATATGTATATTATAAATATATATTGTCACACACATGTGCTTAGGGGGCAGTCAAAGGGCCTAAATGAGCGTAAAAGAACAAAAGGTAGACAATTTGAATGGAGTGTTAATGCCTTTTTCTTTTCTCAATAGAAAAACAGAAGATTAACATATGTATTCCTAGCTCACTGTGGTGGGTTGGCACCCTGCCTAGGATTGTTTCCTGCCTTGTGCCCTGTGTTGGCTGGGATTGGCTCCAGCAGACCCCCGTGACCCTGTGTTCGGATTCAGCGGGTTGGGAAATGGATGGATGGATGGATGGATTCCTAGCTCAGAGCACACACAATAGCACCACTTCCTACTTCCCTGAAGACTCCACTTCTGGTCGCTGTTTGATGACTTCACTTCCGGCTCCATATTGATGACATCACTTCTGTCTCTCATCACCAACATCATTTCCTCCCTGACTCAATTCTGTTTCGTGTAACACTTTAATTTCCTGACTGTTACACACAAAAGACCCGTAGACGATCTTCAACATGTCAAATGTCTGTGTTTACAAATTTTGACCGTTGTTTCAGTCTTTCAGGTCTTTCAAGACTTCTCTGGACCACCGTTATATTGATTGCCGCGTTTGTGGAAGACAGCTTATCCATTGCCGGGGCAACAGCAGGTTCCTAGCACTGCAGCGACTCGCCGTAAAAACAAACCCAAGCCGACTGCAGTCACACTATAAGCACCGTCATCGATGGGTGATGCATGGAACATTATAAATGCAGGGAACAATATTACTTGGTCACTAACCTGGTCTCAACCCTGTCTGACTGCTGTGTCTGTGTATAGGAAAGTGGCAGATCCTGCTACAATAAATAACTGTACTGTAACTGTTTCAAGCTGAATAAAGCTGGTTTTGCTAAAATACTGAGACTCAGCCTCATGTTTTGGGGTGCAAGACAGTGACTCACACGTCACATATATATAGTGAGATTTCTTTGGGTAGAGGGAGTGAAACCTTCCAAATTTCACTTAACTATGTTGGCTCAGTATGGAAGTGAAAACAGCAATGAAAAGTTTTGAAATGAGTAGAAAGATTTAAAGCGAGAAGAACAAGAGCAACTGACGAAACTTGATCTTGTTGACCATCAACACCATGCACTCAAGCCCACATCAATATGGCAAATGCCTTCATCAAAGAAGAGCAACAGATTACATTATACGCTGTTGCTGCACATTGGGATATCAACTATAAATTTTCACATGCCATAGCACATGATGACTTGAGGTAATGTAAAGTTTGAATAAGGTGGCTTACTGATTACCAAACTTGATTACTGGTTTACCAAACAGCTTACTGATCTGCACAAGTAAACATGCTTCGGTGAATTACAGTAGGTTTCACTCCATCTGTCCACAAAAAACTACTACACCATATCGTACTGTATACATATACAACCTGAACATCCCAAAAGGCAGGAGATGAGGCTGTATTATGTAGAATCGATGTTCCCCATCAAACATCATCCTCTTCTTGTTACACTATTCTACAGTTTTCTTTTTACTGGAAGAACTTGTCACCACAGAGATCATTCAGTATATTTCATCCTTTTTCTCATCTGCTCATAACTGGGCTTTGTTTAACACAATGTCTTGTATTATTTATCATTGTTAGGTTTAATATTTGGTTATTGTAGACTGAATACTTTGTAAATATTGAAAGTAGTTATTTATTTTTTCATATTTTTTAAACTTTTATTAGCCAGTGTTTCTATTTTGTGGATATATGAGTTGAACAGCGCTAGATAAAGGCCTCACATTCCCCTTAACAGAAACAAATGACATCGTCCACAATTTGAATCTGGGTAGATGCTTCCCAGCACTACTACAAGCGCCAAAATCCATTGCAAACTTATATACAGTAAAAATTAACTTTAAAAATGTTGTCTTTACATACGTACTCTCTTTGCAGTCCAGGAGA
This sequence comes from Erpetoichthys calabaricus, assembly GCF_900747795.2. Lineage (NCBI taxonomy): Eukaryota > Metazoa > Chordata > Cladistia > Polypteriformes > Polypteridae > Erpetoichthys > Erpetoichthys calabaricus. The sequence goes on from NC_041403.2 coordinate 132,522,433, forward strand.
GTGCACAATGTAAAGAACTCTCTCTTCCAAAATTAGTGTAAGCTAGAAGTTGTAAGGCACACACCTATTCGCATGTTCTATAGTCCTGCTTGCAATCCAACAGCCACCTACTGCCATAAGTAAAAACCCATTATTTATGTTACATGGACCAAAACTTAAACTAATACCTTTGACTGTTTTGCTTGCAAGTATTTTATGCACAATTTCTTCAGCTATCATCACTTTTCACCACTGTGTCCAGTTCAGTAAATTATTCGGTTAATCCATCCATTTATTATCCTTGTAGTGTAGAAATGGAGCCCATGCTGACAGTACTAGGTATAAGGCAGGAGCCAAACTTGGATGGAGTGCTACTTTATTAATGAAATACACTACCCTAATTTATTTACAAAAATATGCCTACTGTAAGAGCTGTAAAATGCCACATGCTTGTGACTCTGAACTGCACATTAGCTACATTGTTATGCAGCAGTCTTTAAGTGTTCGAGATGATCACATCAATGACACCAGACACCTTAAAGGCATGATTTGAGGATGGAACTCACAGTGGAGTGCTTCTTGGCAATCATGGATAACCCCTGCAGTGATACCTTTCATGCTATTAAAAGAACCACTTATACCCTAATGCTAATTGATCATTAAAATGTATGATATAAACATCTCTCATACTCAGGGGCTAGATATGATTAAATGTGAATTTAAAGAACTTGTGGAGAGCAACATAACATATTTCAAATATACTTGTTAATTCTCAAGCATGGGTTTTAATATGGAAGGTTTAGTAGAAAAAGTGAGCATTCCTTTGTGCTAAGGCAATGAGACAATTTAAAGAAAAATCCAGGCTCACACGCTTCTGAATGTATTTGAAAATTCAGTGCATTATATTCTTTTTCTCTGTTGGCTCATTTTACATAAAAAAGTCTCTGTATTTATTTAGACCAATCAGAAATGATGGAGTCAGGCATGCTTTTGGATTTTAATTAATTTAGCAAAGGCCTACAAAGAGCTGTGGTTGTTTTTGACAAACAGGTAATCCTAAGGTGACTGTAAACCCACAATGTTTAACTGATGCCATCTTACACTGTTTAATGCAGCTGATTACTACTGGCATTCTTATGTTTGTATAGATAGTCTCTGGATTGTCTGACATTTCTGTCATTGTCAGTATGTCATGGTGGGAAAGATCAAATATATCAACAGGTAATTTATTTGAAGTATTTTAAATAAAACAAAATAATGCATTTTTTTATATAATACAAAATTACTAAATAAAACTCCAGCATATCAATCAGATTTCTGAAAAACATGAGCAACACACTTAACCTACCTGTAAATTAAAAACAAAATATATATACTGTACGTATGTGTGTGTGTGCACGTGTGTGGGTATGTCAGTAAAAAGTAACTGTACATAATAGCTGATTAATATAAATAAAAGCTATTGCATATTGCACGCTACATTTTGAAATTCACTTAACTATGTAACTGTGCCTACAGTAACATACTCATACACATAAATAATCATAAATAATGCTTTTATTATGTAAACAGGAGAGATGGATGACTACAGGGGGAACCCAGAGTTTCAAAGCAAACAGAAAACAATCCCTAACTGTCCCACTGACCAGGCTCTGGAATGATCAGATGTGGCAGCCTGCACACTTTCCCTGCTGTTCAGAACTTTGGTGCCTTCATTAACACAATAATCTCTCCCGTTTGCCTCCCAAATATCTCTTTGATCAGGATTATCATTTAAAATCATGATTACCTTTTCTTTAAATATGTATTGCAACCATTTTAAAAGTAAAAATGTAAAGTACGAGGTGTGATCAAAAAATACAGTGAATGTTTCAAAAATGAAGCGTTTATTGCCGTAAAAGATTTACAACTACTAGTCACCCTCAAAATACTCTCTTCCACTTCGAATGCACCTATCCCAACGCTCCTGCCACTTTGTGAAGCAGTTCTGGAAGTTTTCTTTCGAGAGTGTCTTTAGTTGGGCTGTCGTGGCTGCCTGGATGTCCTCAATGGATTGAAATCGTTTGCCTTTCATGGTTATTTTCAATTTACGGAACAGCCAGAAGTCGCACAGTGCCAGATCCGGTGAATAAGGTGGATGCGGACACAGCGTAATGTTTTTATTCGACAGAAATTTTCATACTAGAAGAGATGTGAGACAAGAAGCTTTGTCATGATGAAGAATGAAACTGTTTCAACATTTTCCTCGGTTATTGATGTTGAAGGAAGGAGGTCCTGATTTTTTCTCGTCTTCAACCAAGTCAGATCCATTACGGAATCGTTCAAACCACTTGTAAACAGTCTTAATTGTCAGTGCAGTGTCACTATAAACTGATTTTAACATCTGATGGCTTTCCTGAGCTTTTTGAAATTTGAAACAAAATTTTGTGTTAATGCGTTGCTTGATATCCATTATTAACGACACACTTGAAAAACACACTTGAACTCAACAGTGGCTCACAAACGACATCAAACGGTATCAAACAAGTTGAAACTTGTCACAAATTAGACTCTAGGATGGACATGTCAGAACCTGCATTGAATTATATGCTCTTGGATGGTGCTGTGCATCAACATTCACCATACTTTTTGATCACACCTCGTATTTACTGTAATTTAGATATCAATTTGTCTTGTTTCTGGGCAATGATGATAATAACCCAATGAACTCCTACATTGCTCTACCTGATGAATGTTCTCCCTGTGCTCCTTCCAGATTCTCACAAATAAACTGGTGAAGGGGCAGTAAAAGACTGCCTCCCTGCTCCACCTCATACATCATCATGACACAGTTGGCTCCATCTGAGCACTTCAATTGTGAAGAAGTAAGTAGGAAATGGAACTGGAAAAACAGGTAATAGTATTAATAGTTAGACCATCAATAAATTATAGCATTTAGTATTTTAACAAAAGATATTTATAGCACTAAGTTTGGCAGTTATTTTAAACTCAGAGAGAATTAAAATTCAGACTTACTGTGTGTCATAATTACCAACACAATAACCAATGGATTCATGGATTACTTCAAAAGCAAATTAGGTACAATGAGCCTGAGCAGTCATCTCACAGAGCTCACAGCTCCTCACCTTATTACAGCTTGTTAACAATATCACGGTAATAGTAAATTGATTACAGAGTAGAACATTTTATACAAATTTTTAAAGAATGTTCTTTACATTGAAATTTTAGAAACTTTAAAGAGCCGCTTTAAATGACCTTATTATCACCCTGAATGTTTCCTCTTGTCACAGACTAGTCTGCATTGCTTTCAAATGAATGTGAACTCATTTGAAAAGAACCATCTTGATTTTCTCCTTGTAAGTGGGTTCTTGCAATATTAATTATTTTAGTTCTTGAGGTCATTGCCCAGGTTTTTTTTTTAAGATGTTGATGTTGCAGTTTATGTCCATATGTTTTGTCCATATATGTAATTATCCGAATTATCCTTCACCTCAGCTGATCTATGATGTATCCTTTGAAAATTACAATGCCTGCTCGCCATTAGCCACCACAGATTTATAGACATCAAAATGATTTCAATTAAACCCTCATATGCAACCAAGAACAGAAATGTGACCCAGTGAGGACATACTTTATTTAGATTTCTCTACACAGAATTTAAGAATGACACAAAGAATATATCATTGATTTTGCCTTGAATAAAAATTAAATAAAAAACATTAATTAGCAGTTTATGTGAGAGGGTCAAGCCTGTCTCTCACATTGTCGACATACATGTTTAAATGTGCTATGTAACGGTTTAATCCTCTTGTCAGATGCCAATTCCAGTTCTGCATAAATCTGACATGCGACTATGTAGATGTTAATTTACCACATAACCACAGCCAAGGGAAATTGGTGGGAAGTATTGCTGGAAGATTTTGTTTTGAGTTATTACAAGTATTTTTTTTTTGTTAACATACACACACCCTTGTGCCACACAGGACTCCAGAACAAAATAAAGATATCATACATCAAAAATTGCACAATTTCTAAAGGTAAAGAATAGTGCACAACAGGAATACTAGTAAATTAATAAAACATGCTTGTAATACTTAACGTTTTCAAAACCATTTGGCATGGCACTATAAAGTGGAGCAGTTCATCTACTTCTCAATGCCCAACATTTCTATATCTCACATCCTTTCATGCCGACTCTGTCATGCAGGTATAGTGAGTTTCATGCTCTCATCCTAAAATCAATAGCAGAATTTAAAATCTAAAACAAGATGTCCTTCCAAAACAGTAACAAGACGACACAGGTTTAAACCTAAACTTCAGGCCTTAGGCTGGATATCATTGGCTTACTGTCCACCTACTGTGCTCCATTTTTGTGAGGCACATGTCAGAAAGTGCTCTAGAAGTGACATTTTGGCTTTTTACTGGCCAATGTGAATCTAAGGTGGTATCTCACACCACACTCACAAAAGGTGGTATGTATACAGGAAGCAATTTCAAGTCTAGGGCAAAGCAAAACTTTATTGGTTGTGATAAAACTTAGCTGTGTTCCATTTTTTGGTGTTGATTTTTGTTCAGTAGTCCAAACACCCTTGCATTTGACAATTGTCCCTGCAGGTAGACAAATATCCAAAGAGGCTGTTAAATGGACGGTAGCTGGAACTATTCGACAGGTTCAAGGATATGATTGGCAAGGGGAGGGTGTTGAATCAGGCATTCTTGGGAGACAAAAGCGATTTGATGTTAGACATTATCTCCTTGAAAAGTGTCACCAAAGAGGCCTTAGTGAAAGGATGTCTGTCACTAATAAGGAAGAAATGTGATGGTTATAAGTGATGGCACTTCAAACACACCTTTTTTTTCTTGTGTGATTCCGTGATCTTCAGCTGCAATGAAGAAGTGGAGCCCAGAACAAAAATGACTCCTTTGGTAATCAAAGCCTTTGGAGCCCAACAACAGTTCAAGATCAGCTGCTGAATATCAACACCAGACATCTAGAGATTATCTGACAATGTTTAAAGTATTATGTTTGCATAAAATGGTAGGTTAGAATTGATGTAGGCTCTGTGACAGTGTTTCTCATGTCCCTCTCGTCTTATCTGACTTTTTAAAAAATGTTCTTGCACAGAGATTTTTCAGTTTTACCTTTTTAATAATACTCCTACTTATCCATTTTTGGATGAATCTTGTAGTCTTTCTGTTTTATTGCTTTTCAGAATAAACTTATTTTGAGCCTGGGTCAGAAGATCTCTGAAATGACACCAACTATTATTTATAGCTGAGGTTTTGCTTTCCCATTTGATGTTTTCGAGATATTTCCTTATACCCATAAAGTCTGCTTTCCTCAAGTTATAAGTCTTCATCTGTGTGTTTTCAAAGGTTATCTCAAATTTTACCATTTTGTGATTAAAGTATCAATAACTTCTGTTCTTGTTACTCTGTCTTTATTGTTTGAAAAGATGAGCTTTAGACAGGTGTCACCAGACAATCTGAATGAAAAAAGTCATTTGCCATCTACACCATGTCAGTCTAAACCAGTCATTTGCTCTCTGCACAAAGGACAGACAAATTAAAGTAGCAACAGAGAATTTAACATTACAGTATGCGTCCACATTAATAAAAAAACCTGCACATTTGAAAAGAGGTTTATGATTTGAGTAGAGGTGTCCCCAAAAGCCTTTGCACAATATATAAATCCGTTTTTAACAATTTTTTTAATGTTCCGAGAATGTTTTGATCAGCTCTCATGTATATGCAGTGTCAAACTGTAAAAGCTAGAGGATTTCTTTAATAATGGCATAGGTAAAAAGTGTCTTAATGGGGCACACACAATTGTTCCATAATACTTGTGAAAAGAGAAGGAATGCTACCAGTATCTGATCTGACAGATCGTTTTCCAAGTGTTGTTGTTCCTGCTATGCAAAGGGGGCATAGTTGGGACCTACAGGAAGTGCTGAACACATCACCATACCGCTAGATGGCAGCAGTATTTCCTCAACAAAGACTACTTTGGTCCTTCTATAATGAAGGGCAGGGTTCACAGCATCTTCTGGCTTTTAACAAGGTTTTAGACACTAGAAGAAGCTGAGACCTTGTAGCTGTATAACTTTGATGAACATCTATGGAAGTAACACATGGGAAAAACCCAACAGTAAGATTTTGAAAATGGCCGCTTCGTGCCAGATCAGGCTGACTTTACAAGAAGAGAGAGAACGGCTCTGTGACAGTCAGGAATGATGATAAGGCTGTTAAGGGAAAGATTGACTTTTGGGATGGTACTGTAAATGAATTAGGAATTGGAGCTGCACCTTTCACTTTTGTTTATTTCGTTTTATTACTTTTTAATTTTGCTTTACTCCCTGTGCTACAATACTTTATTTTGATAAGTAAATTAAATTCAGTAAAGAAAAACACATGTGTTTTCAGTTTGTATTAAGTTCAAAGGGCAAAGCTATATCGGGTCTTGGAAAAATCTTACTCTCCTACTTCACCAAATTCATTATGACTACATTCACTTTACCAGGCAGAAGTGACTCAAATCCATTTTTTTGCTTTACTGTGACACAAATCTGATGTTTACAGTGCTGTGTGAACACAGAAAGCCGATCTTTTTAAAACAGATTTGACTCACTTTCATATGTAGTCCTTGATAGGATATACATCCAATTCATGGACACGCAACATGAATGAGAATGGTCAGATCAGAATTTCTGTGTTTTTTGCCTATATGTATTAACTGAGCACTGTCGTTATCAGCCAGCAGCACATAAAAACAACAATGGAGAAGAGCTACACCTGTGACACCACGGTCCCACCATTGTTGGCTCCTTTCTCATACCCCACATCTCTTGGTGCAGCAGAAACAGCATAAACAAGCTGCCTGGCTTTTTTTCTTTGTCTTCTCGACCTAACCATGTACAGCTGACAAACTGTTTGCCATCCTCCAGAGCAAAATGAGATGCATACATTAGCTACTACACGTCTATTTTGTCAGTTTAAATACCATGAGTCTTCTCACAAATATGATGTTTTTTGTTGCTGGTGACTCAGATGGCTCATACACAAACATATAAATGTGCGCTTGTGTGATATTTCAGAGGACAGAAGCATTCACATTACAGTTAGACACAGGTCACTTGTACTTAAGAATGTGAACTGGCAAGACAGGCAAATCCAACCTAAACAAAAAATCACAGTTTATAATGTGAATGTACTGTAAATTGCCTTATTAAGAACTGATCTTGATCTACAGATATGGAGAGATATTTAAATGTGTACTTCATCACAATGGAAAAAATAAATAAAGAAATAAAACACTAAACCTTATAGTAAAGTGGGAAAGGCTTTATTACAATAATTTAAGAATTATTGTTTCACATATTGTTTTTCAGTTTACATTCTAGCCTTATAGTGATAGGAGTCCACTGTGTGACCTGTTATTACAAAGCAAAACAAACTACTTATTAACACCATTCTGTGTAGCAATTAATAACAGTATTGCATCTTTCTTTGCCGCCTGATTTGTTTTGTAAAAAATGCCATATTTCATGTGTGAGTTAATCACACAGCCACACTAATAGCAAAATGGGCCTTTGTTGCTCCTGCTTGTGAATGCAGACCATGAAGATATTTAAAGGTGCACAAAGTACAAGAAAGTACTAGACACAAAGTATAACACCGGATTTCACTTGTTGATTCCTACAAGTCCTTGCTGAGGAGATAATTACAAACAGAAAAGAACTTCTGTGTGCAAAACTAGTTCTAGGAATCAGATGTGAACAAAGGGTGGTCCTGAAAATCTGTGAAAGGTAGACAAAGGGTAAAAGTCAAAAAAGAAGGCAGAATTAAAAACTAACAAAGATGGGAGAACAATGGCAAAAAGGAACACTGTGAAGTCAATGACTGAATAAACATAAGGAAGGTGTCACAAAAAAGACATAAGAATGAGTGTAAACAAACGATCCAGGTCTCATAATTTGGTTAAGTGCCAGAATACATATCTAATGCTACATTAAAAAACTTTACACACTCACAGATATTACCTTTTCTGATCTTACCTCCAGACAGAGATCTAGAACGTCAGAGAAGCTTTTCTCTTTGCTTGATGCCCTAATGACTGTTTAGATTGCTGACTTTGATAGTGAAGCCACTACTAAGGAGTGCAAACCTGGTCTGAATTTCACTGTACTACTTGGCATTTAATTCAGTGCTGCATTTCACACAAGCATGAAAATATTACAAAAATAACATAACATTCTCAAACTTGCTTAAACCAGTTCAAGGTTGTGGGGGACTGGAGCCTACCCTGGCAGCCATCAGATGCAAGGTAGGAACCAATGCTGAACACAGGGGCAATTTGGACTTGGCAATTAATTAATCTGCAAGTCTTGGGGACATTGAATGGAATTTCATATAGGAAGAAACAGAAACGGTCCTTGGACAATGACAGAGCATGGAATTTAAACACAGACCACTGGATCTGTGAAGAAGAATTGCTAATCACTGTGCCACTTCGAAGAAAAAGTGTTGGCTATCAAAAATAACCTAGAAGTGACAACCCCCTTCTACCTATCCAATTCACTGGTTACCATAAACAGCTGGCCAAACAGCCCTAAGAAGTATATTGATTCACAGCAACGTTTCCTCTATCTTAAAGATACAGTCATGTTGTTGAGACACATTCAGTCACATATTTAGTCACTCTATGAATTACATAGACTTTGCAGTTTTTAAAATTATTTTCTTGGGTTTGTAGGTATCTGCTCTTTTGACTATTTTTACAGACCTTTGGAAATGTGCTTCTTAACTGCACATACAATACAATACAATTTATTTTATATAGCCCAAAATCACACAAGAAGTGCCGAAATGGGCTTTAACAGGCCCTGCCTCTTGACAGCCCCCTAGCGTACATACTTACTGTATGTATAGTTCATGAATGCAGTTGACTCGAATTGTATTGAATTAGGATTTATTTTTGTTGAATAGCCTTGACTGGATTCACAGCCTCAGATACAATTGAACCTTTTTATGGTTTGCTGAATGAGACTTTCTTTTGATTGTGAGCTCCTGTCTGATGCCTGATTTATACCATTTATTTTTCTTTACACCATGAAGATCTAGAAGCTGGTAATGTTCTGTCTCCTTTATTACAATGGATATACTGGATTGCGGTAGATTTCTTCTGAACATGCTTCAACTGGGAATGACTGAGAAAGGTTCTGATGTTTAAACGCACCTGGCTTGTGGATCTGGGGCGATCATGACTATAATACCAAACGTTCTATGTATGTGGTTGTATGCTGGAACCTCCAAATTTTGGTAATTATCTTCATGTGCATCTTGTAATATCTTCTACTGGTGCTTCTTTTGGATTTTTTGCTGCTTTTTTTCTCCACTGTGCTGCGCTGCTTTTCTGCTACTATGAGATAAGTATTGATCTCTACTATGGTGAAATACCCTTGTGATAAACTCCTTCATAATAAACAGTTTGTCCAGAGCAAATTGTCAGACTGGAATGTCTTAAAAGACACTGGTATTGTGTGGCGCCCAAAATATTTACATTGCGGATCAGGTCTCCTCCATTGGCAGCCTGGGAATGAAAAGTTCACTGGCAGCATTTGCTCAGGAATATGGCCTTGGAAATAAGAGTTTCAGTGATGCAAATTTTCAATATGCTAAAATAAACTCTGGCCGTTGATCTGTGCACAACAAACCCTCATCAGCTGATATTGCATTGTTTAACTCAAGATCTCTTATTGGCAAAGCATTGGTGCTATCAGAATTCATTGCAGATTCCAACCTTGAAATGCTATACTTAACGGAAACCAGGGAAAAATCCAAACAAATTTACATCTCTTATGGAGGCAACGCCATCTGGGTATGTTTACTTCACAGATGCTCGCAGCACAAGGCAAGGTGGAGTAGTCGCAATAATTGTTACATCACAGTTAAATATCAAAAGAATCCTAATTGACTGTCCATTATGTTTTTTTCTCTTAAACTAATAATGAAATCTGGTTCTGTGTTACTTATTGTTCTCTATTGTCCCCCAAAATACAATGGGTCTTTCTTATTTGATCTGACTGAGCTATTAACCCACTTAAGTTCCCTTTCCCAGGTAGTCATTCTTCTTGACGATTTTAGCATCCATATGGATATGCCTACATGAGAAATGAATTCCTGCCCTTGCTGGGCTGTTTTGATTTGGTCCAACATGTTGATCTTCCTTCCCATTCTGGTGGTCATATATTGGACCTGATCTGCACTTTTGGGTTATCTATCAGAAACCCTTGTAGCAGTGATTTGGAACTCTCTGACCATAAAGCAATACTTTCCACTGTGTCATTACCTCTCCCTCTGCTTACCTGTAAACTTCCAAATTCTTTCAGAAACCTAAAAATATCTATTCCTCTAATCTTGCTGGGTCCATTCCTGATCTTTTTCAATCTGCCTCTATTCCATCAACACTAGATAGTCTTTCTGACTACTACAACTCAGCCCTTCTCTCGAGAATACTGTAGACAAAACAGCTCCTTTAAAACATAAGGAACTTTCATTTAAGCATTCAGCTCCATGGTACATCTGAGAATAACAGTTTGTGAAAGCAGCTCACCAACACCTTGAGAGAATGTCACATAAGACTGGCCTCACTGCGCACACCCAGGCTTTCTCTGACCATCACAGGGCTTACAGAGAAGCACTTACTGCAGCGAAGAATATGCATTATGGCAGAATAATAGAAAGTAGCCATGATAACCCAAATGTTTAGTTATCTGCAGTTAATAAACTATGTCAATCTGCATCTGGCCCAAATACCTCCTCTACTGAAGTCTGTGAAAAAATTCTCCACTTCTTCCAGAATAAAATTAACATCATACTCCCTGAAGCCTGTGAAAATTGTCATTGCCCCTGACCTCCTTAATTTTCCTGCCATAAAGGAGAAATCTCATAGCTCCTTATCACTGCACCAACTACCTGTCGATAAGCGCTTTTGTTTTGCAAATGTGTCAATTAGTAGCACACAGATTGCATTAACCCCCATTCACCCAGTTGAAGACATCATGAAGCTATAGTTCTCACAGATCAAGTCTGTTTTGAATTTTTTATTTTGCAATGAGTTGTAAGGAATTATACAGGTAAATGATATATTGTTATTTGAAAAAAGTACATTTCATGTGTGTTCCATGTCTACAACAATCTGTGTAAATGTAGGATGATATAAGAAATGAGAGGCAAGAAATGTTGAACACATACCTAAAACAGAAATTTTTTTCATATGTTATAGTAATGACAACACAATGTCGACGTGAAGTGTACAATGTGATTAAGACTGTAATCCAAATATCAAATAAACACTTTCACAAAAGGTAAAAGCCCAAATATCAGTCGGTACAAAACATTTATTCTTTTAAAAAACAATTTAAAACTGATCTGTTTAGGAAGGCTTTTAATTTAACCTGACATACTGCCCCTCCTTTCAGTGAACTTCTCTGTTCAGATGCTCAGGATAATTTGTGTGTGTGTTATATCACAAATTATCTTAGACGTTCTGACTTTTCTTTTAGTGTTGAATTTTGTATTTTATTCTGTTTCATTGTCTTTTATTCTATTTAATACGTTGTATATCCTTTATTTATCTGTACTAGTGTTCTATGCAGAGAAGATTTGTATCTAATGTTACATATACCCTGCAGTACTTTCTGAGAGTTTGTGATGCAAATTGAGCCTTGGAAATGTGCTATATAAATAAAATGTATTATTATTATTATTACAAATTACTTTGGATTTTGAGCTCTCAATATAATCCTGAATCTTGTGTGACTTTTTGATGCAACTTCAGAGCTACTGTGCTACTAATCCTCCTAGGACTGACACAAGGTTGTGAAGAGCCTGTCATTGTTTAAAAATGTATCAACAGCAGGCAGAGTAGTGTAGTGGCGCTGCATTGCACTGGTTGTGCGCCCTTGAGCAAATCATTTAATCTACATATCTTTCACTTGTAAAATAAACTATTTTAATATAGCCACATGTTATATGTTACCTAAGCTAAAGGTGTGTTTTACATATACTAGTCTTACCAAAAAACGTCTTAAAAAGTAACAACATGAGGAAAGACACCAGCAAATTTAAATAATTTTCTATGGAAGTTCTAAACTTTTTTGAGGAGCCATTGACTTATTTACTTTTGAACTTTCCCATACAGTGTTTTCCTATTTCATTTTTTTTCAAAAAAAAAATAACACTGGTCTACACAAAAATGTTTTTTTTTTAAATTTTGTTCCTGTCAAAGATTTTAGATGTTCTTTATAGAATTGAGGGTACTGAATTCAAATCATCAACAGAATTGCTCTATAACAGCCAGTTTTTGAGAAACACATTTTTAAAATGAAAAAAACACTATTTTAGGAGAAAAATAATATAAAGTATTTTAAAAATTATTTTTTTAAATGGAAATAAATTTTCTAACCTTCTAAATATAAATTGATGGCTATAAGAAGAAGAGAGAAACATGAATACTGCTTGTGAACAAAAAATGTGTAGAAAATATTTGATTTTTGTTTGTTTCTGCCTCAAGTAACATTACGAACAAGGAAGACCACCATTTTTCAGCTCAAAATATACTTCCACTAGTATTCTGGGCATGAAAATTACTTATGCCATGGAACAAACTATTTTAAAAAATCAACAATTTTTTCAAAGTTGCATTTTTCACTAAATCCAAAATCTCATGGAAACAGTTTGTGGTAGAGAATCTCCAATTTCAGAAAGGCCAGCAACATTATTAGGTTTTTAAAACAATAAAAACAGGTGTTGACTTTATCTCACTTACTGTAAGTGATACCACCCAGGGGAGACAGGAGGTGCTGCCACTATCAGTGTTGTCTGTTTTTCCACCAACAACAACGAGAAGATGCCCTGTGAGTGCAATTAACTTCTCCCCTTTTGGCCCAAGCCCTATATATAAGTAGACGCCGCAGAGAAAGGTGTCTTATTTTGGACCCAAGCTTTTACCAGAGTGGAGATCTAAGGAGAATTCACAAAGAATGCTTTTTGTTTCTGGTTTATTGCCATTAGCACAATCAAGTGGTCTTTTGGTTTAATATTATTTGTGTTAGGATTAGGACCTTTCTGGCAACCCAACACTTTCTTGCCATCCCCAAGAGTCCTTCCACCTGTCCACAATATATATTCTGAAACAGTGCAATCTAGTGACGCAGCAGCCAATGTTCATACCTTGAAACTTCAGGGATTTGGGTTTGGGATGGAAAAAATTGGCGAATGTAATTTAATTTACAGCACATTAAGAACTAAATATATTTTGCTAATTGAGAAGTATTACTGACACATTTCTAATATTTAACGTTAAAAGAGATAATCATTGACAGTTAAGCACACTCACTAATACCAGTCAATCCAGAAATGCATAGGAAGAAATGCAAATCCCATACAGACCTTCACACTGTGAGTGAGGGAGGAATGATAGTCTATGGTAACACATGTGTAAAATTTTATCCCAGTATGCCTATAACATCTCTTCAGTTCCTGTTCCTTGATTTTTTTGTTTTTTAATTGCATTTTATGAGCATCACTGTTCATTTCCATGCAACAAGCTTTTAGGCTAAAATGCTCAAAAACTGCCGTGGACAGGAGTTTTCTAAACCGCTCCCTGTTAAAACACTTAGATCTGAATAGTGTCACTGAAAATAATGGCAAATACCTTTACAAGTGGTTTAAGAGCATTCTGGTCTTGTGGTAAAACACTAAAAAACACTAAACACTAATATTAATGAAAGTCCCTTCTTAAATACTAAAGTAAAGACATCAGCTCAAGATTCCACCCTGACAGTGTGCATATTTGGATTGCTCATGAAGAACTGCTTATTACTTTCTCCCTACATTTAGGAGATCAACTCCACTGGGTGAGCTTTTATTTGTACAGACCTTTATACCACACAGTACAAGCCTTCTCTTTACTTAAAAATGCTATTTAAAATGCTATTTATTTATTTGGAAGAATTCCAGCATTAGATATAATTGGCTGAAGGAACATATTAAGATGGCCCATTGACTGGATTCATTTAGCTGTGAGCATTTTAATGCAGGTGCAATATCTGTTCTTTTATATACCTCGAGGGTCTTGTTATGCTGCTTTGATGAGCTGACCGAATTTGTGATGCATTAATGAAGCAACTGATTCTGTCTGCCACATTCATTTGTTGATCAATGAAATCATTTATTTTTCAGAAGAAACCCCAGTTAGGGTTATTCTATGTTTGCAAATAACAAATTGTTTCTGTCTACTGCATGCTGGCTGAGGCTATGAACTTCAGGAACCATACTGGGCTGAAACTGCCTTGTGGTTTTTCAAAAAAAAAAGCTTCAGAAGAATGAAAAGTAAATAATATTTTAAAACCAGTTCTACAAATAATAACTGATAATCCATGAAAAGGAACAATACATTGGTTTCTCTTATGCTGGAGGCTTCACTTGTAATTTGTATGAATAAAAAAAACTTATCAGAGCCTCCATCAGAAATAATTTAAGATGTTAGCTAAAACAAAAGTGAACAATGACATTTCATTTAGAACCAATAACTCAGCTGAATAGACTGAATGAAGACCAAGGATAGGAAGAGAATCCCACACTTGTGTATTTGAATGGATTATGTGCACAAATGTATGTTATCTCCGTGCATTAAATCAGCTTTTACTCTCTTAATAATGTCACAGATTTAAATTTTGAAAGCTTTTTGATTTATTATTCTGGTTTTTTAAGCATGTAAAGAGACAAAATATATTTTCCATCAAATCAAAACTATTTTATTAATCCAATCAAACACAAATAACTTTAAAAATTGCAAAATGTATATATATTTTTTTGGTGTCTGAAAAGAACATCACTTCATTTTTATCAACATAAGACAAAAATGGATTTGAGTATAAATGTATTTGAGTATCATATTCTCTCACTGAACTCTGAAACAAGATTGAGCTCTTTTGTTGAAGCTCTTCCCTGTGATACGGAGTCACTTAGGAGATAAAACAGTTAGCAATGAATGCAGGAACCAACAAGACTATAATGTACAGAGATGTACTGTATCTGCAAGAAAAGTATTAAGTCAAGAAATTTGAAATAATGGATATTATGCTACAAAGCATGTTGCCTGTGTAGAGAGTTGAAAAAAAAGTAAACTCAGAAATAAGAAAAGGATGACGGAGTAATAGAGACTTTAAAGGTTAAAATGAGACAGAGAGAAAAAAAGCACCCCCATTCAACCTGTTTATTTATTTTAAGGATTTTGTTTGATTTCACCATGGTTTAAATGAGTTAAGTGCTATTCGGAGTCATTAAATGGGCGCTTGTTGCGTGTGCAGCATAGTGTAGAGTACAGCAAACAGAGGAAGAATAAATCCTCCTGTGTGAAGCTGACGCCAGCTCAATGCATGTGCTCTCTCTATTCTTATCGCAGGTTAGTAAATTCACCATAATTGGAGTGCACATTACAGACTTTAAAACTGTACAATGTTGTCAATGAGATATTTTGAACATGTTGAATAAATGATTTGAGTTTGTAAGTTTTTTTGTATATGTTCGCGTGCTAACTTACTAATGCGAATGACTCACATAGTGGAAAGTGGTAGGCGGGGAAAGTTAAACCAAAATAACAAACTGACTGCATCTCTGAGGGAAAAGGTTTATGTAGTTGTTAGTGACCTGGGGCCTCATGCATAATACCGTGCATAGAATTCACACTAAAACATGGCGTAAGGACAAAAGTGGAAATGTGCGTATGCACAAAAAAATCCAGATGCATAAATCTGTGTGTTCGCCAACTTCCACGTTCTTCCGCTCCCTAAATCCCAGTCAGCGTGAAAAGTAATGCACGTGCACGCGCCTGCTGCCACTCCCCAAACTCCTCTCAGAATTACACCTCTTTGAATATGCAAATCAATATAAATAGCCCTTAAGTTCAGCATTCTGTGAAAAGGCAATGGCAAAAGCACGGAGGGAAATAGAAGAATTTGAGTGAATACCAAGTGGAGGCAAGGGAAAACATACTATTTGTTGGTTTAAACAGTGGTATAAACAACAAAGGGAAGTTGATCGAGTGACATAGAGTCGGAGAAACTCAAAAGCTCAAGTTCACAGTGTCCGAAATAAAAAATAAGTTGTCAGATATCAAAGTTGCCATGAAAAGGCGATTCGTAGCCCACCATCTGAGTGTCATATGAAAGCTTATTAGGGTACAGAGAAAAGAAAAAAAAATAGGGACACAGTGAGTAGAAAGCTCGAAATGTCAACTTTAATCTTGAAAATTTCCACTTTCATCATCTATATCAAAAATAGACAAAATAGAACATCATAACCATCATATTCAAATCGTTTAATTTAATAGTTTCTCAAATACCATCGTAACTATAATAGCACGTTAAACGCTTTGTTTTGTATGTGTTCTACTATGTGCTCTATGTGTGTGAATCACTATGTGCTTCTTAAACGGGCTTTCTCTTCCTCCGACTGGACACAGAATCCATTACATTCGTGATATTACAGCTCTCTGAATAATTAAAATACTGAGATGTATACTTGATATTATTTTCATGATGATAGGAGTTAAAGCATGTTATTAAACATGGGAACACGGTGGCGCAGTGATAGTGATGAACTGGCGCCCTGTCCAGAGACTGCCTCATGCAAGATGCTTGCTGTGCCGTGTGCAACCTTCGATGAAATAATTTATTGTCTGTCAAACGTACTAACCTTCAATTCCTGTCCTTCCTTTTCTTTCTCCAAGTAACCAATCGCCACACAATCAGCTCTGTAATAGATGTTAGCCATCTGTAAGCTTAGAACACCAATTCTTCAAAACATTTAAGGAGCATTGAAATATCTTCATAGTACATGTTTAATCATTCCATCCATCTATCCTTCCAGGGTCGCGCCAGTCCCAGCAAGAATATAGCGTGAGGCAGGAACAATACCTGAACGGGCGCCAGCTCCTTGCTAGTGCTGCGCCACCGTGCCCTCACATGTTTAATTATTAACAATATAGATTATTTAAATGATGTTAAAATTTTAACTGTATAATGTAATAAACATATTTTGCTGCACTTCATCTTAAAAATGATATTGTCATCATATGTAAATACGTGCTTTATAAAGTGGCACAGGTTGTGCAATATTATAACTGTATCGCAAGTTTACAGTGAGGTAATTGTACTAATGAGTACAAACAGTTCTACAAGGAGCACTTGATGGACTGATTGAGTACGTTTATAGTTCTTGGGATGAAAGTGTTTCTGAACCGTGATGTCCCTACAGGAAAGGCTCTGAAGTGTTTGTCGTATGAGAGCAGTTCAATAGACAGCATGACTGAGGCAGCGTGTGCTTGATGCTGAATACCGATAATTCTCTTTCCGATCACATTACACACTCAGATACAGTGGGATAAATAGTCTGAGTGGTGTTTTGAAAGGAACAACGCTAAAGAAGCTTTGGTATTTGGAATAGTTTGGCCATTCTGTGGACCATTATATTGTTACAGGTTAATTACAATCAGATGCCTTAAACTCATAAACAATATCCGGTTAATTTCAGTGGATGTGGATCTAAAAAAGAAAGGAAAACCACACTGGAAAAAAGCACTGCTTTGACACTGGGTGTCGCCAGTTTGCAAAACCGAGCTGAGAACTTGGGTACACCAAGCGATTTGAGCGTGGAAACGGGAGTATGCAACATTTTTGTGCATACGCATCATTTATACATGAGGCCACTGGTGATTTGATGACTGGAGAAATTCTTTACACTACAAAGAAATATTTTGGTGCTGTATAAATGAAAAACTCGATATTGTCTGTTAGACATTATATTTCCAATAGTTAGTTTTATTGCACTGATTTTGTTCAGTGTTTATTAGAATTTTATTTTCTTTCTGTTTATGTGTTTCTTTGCCAAAATAAATGTTTTGTTAAAGGAGCAGACCAGAACAGCAGCAATTATATTGTAGTATAATAAAGACCCATTTCACATTTTAGAATAGTTACATTAAAATCTGTTGTGTTAAATTGGTTACAAGAAAATTAACTTACAGCATTTTATGAATGTAGTAAATATACTGTACATTGTTAATGAACCTAATACACATATCTGTTTATACAGCAGCAGAGAAGGCAAAAGACGACCCTAAAAGATTCTTTCAGTATTTTAGTCATAAAAGAACAGTCAAGGAGGAGGTGAAGTGTTTTAGAAATAGTAAAGGGAAATTAAAAGATACAGACAGTAAAATAATGGACACTGTAAACTTGCATTTTCGTGTGGTATTCACAAGTGAGGAAGTGGATACCCTCACAGAGGTAAATGGGACTACTAAGGAGGTTCTGAGTGATTTAGAAATTGTAGAGGGAGAAGTGCTGCTTAGATTAAATAGGCTGAAATCAAACACATCACCAGGACCAGATAATATTTACGTTTAGTTCTTAAGGAGGCTAGTGTGTACATATATAAACTCCTGACACATATTTTTAGAAAGTCACTGATCACTGAGGAGATTCTGGACTGGAAAATGGCAAATATCCCATTATATAAAAAGGGTGATTGGGCAGACCCAAGCAACTATAGGCCACTAAAGTTTAACATGTATCACAGGAAAATTAATGGAAGGAATTATTAAGGAAAAGATTGAGCAGCACATGGTAAGTGCAGGAGGTTTTCTGAACGGTCAGCATGGATTCAGAAGAGGGAGGCTTTGTTTTACAAACATGCTGGAATTCTATGAGGAAGCAACAAAAGGATATGATCAAAGTGGAGCATATGATATTATTTATCTTGACTTTCAGAAATCATTTGATAAGGTGACACATGAGAGGTTGGGCATCAAATTAAAAGAAGTGGGAGTTCAGGGTGATGTTTTTAGATGGGTGCAGAATTGGCTCAGACACAGGAAGCAGAGGGTGATGGTGCGAGGAATCTCATCAGAATTGGCTGATATTAAGAGTGTTGTTCCACATGGGTCAATGCTAGGCCCACTGCTATTTTTAATATATAGAAATAATTTGGATAGGAATATAAGTAACAAGCTGATTAAGTCTGCAGATGACACCAATATAGGTGGATTGGCAGTTAATTTGGAATCTATTAAATCATTACAGAAGGACTAAGGGCAGCATACAGACCTGGGCAGATTTGTGGCAGATTAAATTTAATGTCAGTAAACATAAGGAATTTCACATAGGAAATCCTGCCTGAACCTTATGATGACACTTCCTGTTCCAGCCATGATGGCATCACTTTCTCCAACCTGCCTATATAAATGCCATCTTGCCTGTATTAATTCAATTCTGTTCTGAACTAAATCTGTAAAGACCTCTTATTGCTGATTTTGCGCATCAATACTGCTTTGTTGACTTATGAAGTCTTTAAGATACTGCATAAATATGGAGAGTTCAAATGTAATAAATCATTAATCTGACATCACTTTCAAAATTTTCAAAACAGCATTTTTCCTGAAATACTTTACACATAAAGGTTCACATATTTTTACTTTCTGAGACAGAATAGAACAATTATGGAGTCACAATCTACTTTAGAAGAGTAGGCAATGGATGTTTGTGGATGAAGCTGTATGCTGTATGTGACAGGCATGGAAATTAATATAAAACATTATTGTTTGAGATGTAGTACTGATTTTTTCTTTGTATGCTTTGCGTCTTATTCTCTGTAATATAACTTAAACATTTAATAAAAATTAAAAATGAACATTGTAGGTGGCCAGGATAAAGGAGGATTTCTTGACTGGCTGTGAGGCCATAATGGAAGGATGGCCAGGATGCCTTATAATTCTCATCCTGGCTGGAGGCTGGAAGAAAAGATGGACTCATGAGAGCTGGAAGCTGGGAGCAATTCATCACGCAAATTAATAGGTGGCAGTGTCCTTCGCAAGTAGTCCCAGTTTGGACTGCATGGGACTTGAAGTCCAGAATCGGAGTCCTGTAAGGGTCCTTGGGTTATGATAGAGGGCACTGTTGAGGGAGGACCTCCCTCATTTCCATATGACCAGGAAGCGCTTCCAACAAGCTACGATGTGCCACCAGAGGTACTCCTGGGTCCAACTTAAAATGAGCCTGCAGCCATACCTCAGTGATTCAGGAGACAGCAGGAAACACTCAACTGGAGAAGAAAAGGAGAGAGAAAGGGAGAGAGTGAGTATTTAAATTGTATATTGGCTGTGATTACTGTATTAATTGAGCTGTGTGGATTTAAAATCTATTTTATGAAACCCAGAGTTTTATTTGGTCTTGTTTATCTGGGGTTTGTGGGATCAGTGGCACTGTTTACAGCACATAAATAAATGACACCTGTTTAAGCCACATTTTATGTGCTAAGGGTAAAATTATTAAAATAATGTCTCCCAGAGAATTTGTATGCACACTATGAGCACTGAATGTTACTAGTTTTTGTTATGCAAAATATATTATGACCGTCTAAAGTCTATCCTACTTTATAGCATCTGCGCAGCATCAGCATGCGGACATACTGTTTAGGCTTTAGCTGGGGTTCTTTGATATCTGGAAAACTGTACAGCTACTGAAATGGCAAAGGTTGAAACACAGTGTAAAAAATTCTACAGTTCAAGTATATTTGCCTTAAAAAGTTTACTAAAAATTCATAGGAAAATGTTACAAAAAATAAAATGAAAATTTCATGGCACACACACAAAAAGGCTTTACTTAATAAAGTTCTATAGAAATTTTACATTTAGTTCTCTCTGTTATAGTTACATGCTTTATGTTATGTTATGTCACAGTCAGAAAAATGTATTCCTGTAACACCTTCGCAAATATCAATTGAGTCTGCTTCACTGGTTAAATAGTAAGGTAACAGGCCAGAATGCCCCATTTACATGTTAGAGTAGGAGAGCCATATTAAGCTACTGTATCAGTAATAAAAATTTGTACGTATCTACAGTATTTAACTATGTATTATGTAGCTACTTTATGTATATAATATTGTGTGAAGTTTACCTTACTTATGCAGACCACTTACTGCCTTTTCTCCTTGAGTTTCACTTACCTAAAAGATCACATTACAACGAGTAAAACAATATTCAATTCAAAATTACCATACATCGAATGTTATAGAGAATTAAATTGCTATCCAGTTCAGAGACCAATGTGAATAAAAGGGTCAATATGAGATCGCTTTGTATTAAAATAAAAGGACAAAGGAAAACCATAAAGAGGCTGAGGGCTGGAAGGCATTATATACAACAGAATGTTTGCCAAATTCTGTAGAAGCTTTGCACTATTCCATGTACAGATTTTTTTCTTGTTTAAAAAATATACAAGAAATTGCTTCCCTATTGAGAGTGACTTAAGTTAGATCCAGCAAAATAAGGCAACACTCAATCAAATGAAATGATAAACTAAATTTATCTTTTCATAATCTTACCCCATTTGGTGTTTCCTGTTAGAAGATCATGATAATTTTGAGTCAGTCACATCTGCTAAATAAGCCAACATTTTTCTTCAGCATGGTTCTGTGTGGGATTTCAAACTGCATGACCTAAGGAGGCTGGTACTTGGTGAAAATGTTTAACTTTTTGGATTCTTTACCTGATAGATAGACCTCTTGCTGTTTCATTGCTAACCACACTATGATGACCAGAATACTAATAGAAATTATTTGTTGTTTCATGCAGTCCATTCTGACCACTACAGTAGCACACATAGATGCATCATAGATGCATTACCACTTACCATCTTTACTTGTATTCTTCTCTGGTGATAAGCCACTCACAGCCATGGATGATACACCTCAATTCTCTACATGAACTATTACTCTTCAAATCACTTTCTTTTTATAATATTACACATCTTTGGTTTGTCACAGCAGTTTGAGTAAATATAGCACACATGTATTTCTCTGTAGGTTTGGTTGAATCTATTTTTTCCATCTAACATTTGTCTAATATAGATACTGTGCCATGATTTTTTGCTATTTGAACAATGATTTCCCTGCTGTAGCAACCTACTAAACAAACTACATGTTTGTTATTTCTGAAGTTAAGTGAATCTCTGCTAAAACGTACAGTATGTGATGATTAAAGTGATTTGCAAAAAAACTACAAAGCGGTTCTCAGCGCATATGTCTCAGATGGTTGGATTGCAAAATCAGAATAAACCATGCCATTAAATATGTTCATATTGTTCATTAAAACTACTCTATGAAGCTGAAGGAATAAGATGCACTTGAACGCTGTCCTGCAGTAATCATGGGGTCAGTCCCTAAAAATACTGTAATATATCATAAGGTGAAGCACATTTAAGCACAGTAGCAAACAAAACAAAGTACTGTGAAGTGAAACCAGTTTATACGTAGCGATTCCCAGTTGTTTTTTGCATGCTACTTACCTTTGGCTCCACCTATTTGTGGCTGTTACTACAAAAAAACTGACTATGCAATAGTCACACAATTGGCTTGTCTAAAATATAACAAGGTAGTTCTGATGATGGTGTGTCTCAGGCACTCTGTCATGTTCAAACTGACCAGGCTGTGGTGAGAGAGAATGCAGAATAGGACTGTAAAGCATGGCTGGTAGCATAAATGTAGGTTGGTGTGAAGGTAGGGACAAAAACCTACGAATGCAATCAAAATGTAGAAAATAAAGGCAAAGTTCAACAACAAGCAAATAGGCAAAAAATGGGAAAAAACAAAACAATGGCTGTTGCAAAAGCACCAAAACACGGTGAATTTTTCAGCAATATTGTATTTTCCCTGTCTCTTCATCATGTGTCTGCTAACTAGCAATGCTAGAACCCCGCTAATTTGTTTTCGCCTCAATTTCTGCGAAATAGTGAAAATGTTCGGGAACTTTACCAAACTCACCAAAATACATTGAGGTCAATGGAGAAGAATAAACTGAACTATGTTTGAGTAGATTATGACTGTGCAATTGTCTTTTAAGTGCCCCTAAGGGCTAGGGAACATCTGCCAGCAGTACTGCACTGATTATTGTAGCCAAAAATGTAACCTGAGCTGCGAGTCAGTAGTACCACTGTGCTTCCAAGCCTCCATGAGAAAAAATACTATTAATTATCAGAACAGTAAAATATTTTACAGACAGTGGCAGACAGGAAGCATGAATTCAATAAGACTTGCCCCACACAGATTCAATAGCAAGAACTCTCTGGAACCAAAAAATACAGTTTGTTTTTTTTTGCCCTGATGCTTTCGCTCGTTAACTTTTGCTGCTACAAAATAAATGCAACATTAAAGCATATGTATTTTTCACTAATTCCTGTTTGCATCAACTGCACAGCACTCAGGGTAATACAATACTATTAAAGCGATAAGTTCACATATTTACACAATGGTTACATACAAGACCATACAAAAACACACAGACTTTAAGGCACTAATACATATTTCCAGTTTCCTTCTGCATATATATTTTGTGTTCATACAGTATGTACAAGTTTCCCACCAATTTTTAGCCCACTATTAAGATCACCATTATATTCTTGGGCTATTGTTTCATACAACATTGTCTGCAACAGTTCTGTGATGTCACACTGGCCTCACAAAGCGCTGGGAAAAAAAGCTTGTCTAAGTGGGCTGCATGGTGCATTTCTAAGAAAATATTTAGTGGACGATGTCACCAGCGAACACAGGATATTTGGTATACAAAATGCCTTGGCAGATTTCGTTATTCAGCACTACTGTTCACTAATAAGTGTTCCAAAGTACTTAAAGATTGGACCTGAGGCAGAGCCTCAACAAATTCCTGGCAGTAACCTAGAACACAATTTTTACTCAACTTGAATCAATGTGTTTAAAGTAAAGATCAGCTGACAGAATGAACACAAATATATAAGAATGAAACAGGAGACATCCCTCAAAAATTCAGATGCAGGGCCATATTTATGGTGAGATCAATAATTAATAATAGCTATAGAGTTAAATAATAAAATTTATAATAATAATAATAGTAATAATAATAACTGTGACCTTTACCGTGAAAGTGTTTGAGAAGATGGAATGAGATGAGTTGAGAGTAATCTACTCTATACTGTATATATAAAATCCTAAGCTTAAAAGTGCAACCATTTTTATGTGATGTTTTTATGTCACCCTTATTTTAAAACCTACGTATATATATATTTGGTATCATTCTTTTCAGAATTTATCGGACATTAAAGTGATGTTATATTAAGAAAGTCAAGGTTTATAAGAATGTCAATTAAAATGAATGGATTGTTTATTTAGTCTCTTATAAATACTCGTCGAGCATATTGGACCTCAGTTTAACGGGAATACTCCAATCGGTAAGAGAGTAAACATTTTATTCTCATTTCATGATTTTTACTCCGTTAAGTAATAATTAATTTTTCTTTTACATGTTTATAGAATTTCGTGATTTTGACTCCAATAAATAATAATTTTTCTTTAATTTACAGATTTTACTAATATTTTGGCCGAAACTTGGGGATAGGCGCCAAAGACGCCAGGGGAGCCTGACCCCATAGTATTTTTTATAATATTACATAGTCTGTAACCTGAAAATAACTTGTTTAGATTTTCAAGAGCAATATGACATCAGGTCAATTATTTGCAAAGTCTGACTTTATCAAAGACTTTTTGCTTAACAGTGCTTTGAGAAGCAATTACTGTCAGCCATTGTTTCTTGAAATGAGCAGATAAACCTCTTAAGCACTCTTGTAGGTCCTATAGAAGAAGAGTTCTTTAAGTGTATTAATGTTCTGAAGACCGCAAACCTAAACTGTGAGAAGTATATAATGTAAGTAAGTTAATTAGTTAGCGCTCAGATTTGGCAATAAACTTTGTTTGCTGCAGACAGAACCACAAAGAGAAGCACATGGTCATCTGAAAATATAATCTGGAACCAAGTGAGGGAATTAAAAAAACTAAATTCATCACTGAGATCACATTTCCAGTTATAAAAAAGCCTCAGAAAAAGTGAATGCTAGGAACATGTAAGTCATCTAGTGAAGTAGAAAAGGTCTGAAAAGTTATTCAGTTAGCAACAGAAGCAGACAGCAGGCCATAATATGCTGATAACCAGTGGACAAGACCTAAGACTTGTAAAGTGTAAATAATATAAAAATAAAATAAATACAAACAAGTACAAATAAATATAAGTAAAATAGTATATAATTATATTATATATTTTAATAAATACAAATATATAAAACTAGATATAAAAATAAGTGTACCAACATGTACATGCATTTACAAATGGATTCTGGATTGAGGACTATTTGCTATAAATTACTTAAATTTATAATTGCATCGTAAAAAATGTAAAATGAGGCCATTTCAATGTCACTTTCTCAGATACATGGAGTTTGTATTCAAAGAGGGTGGCTTCTTATTGAAATTTCTGTGAAAGGTAGCAGCTAATGCGCAAGATCAGTATAGCTTAACTTGAGTATCACATGCACTTTTATTCAAGAATATAACCAAAGTACATGTTGCTCTCAATGAATTACAAACCCAAGCTCAAATGTCAATCGACAGAACATTGCTATCTATTCTTGGATGGTGCAGAGGTAAGAACTACTGTCTTATAACCAAAAGGTTTCAGGTTCGAGTCTGGGCGCCCTGCATTTTGAGTAGCGAGCTGCTAATATTATTACTATAATGTAATAAAAACATACATTTGATTTGAGTCTGTAACACCCGGTGTAAATTTTGGGTACTTGTAAAAGTTAGCGCTTTTTTGTATTACTCAGTTTTATTCACGTGGTTCAACGAACTTGCCTATCCCTCTCTGAGTTGATGACATTTATCTAGATTCTTTTCATAAGATCAGGAATAAGAGCACAGTTGTTACTGTGGTTGATGTCTGCTCAGAACCATTTGTTGTATCGGCAATCAAAGATATGATGTCCCGTCACCGCTATCAGACTACCATGCGGCACTGGTGCTTTGACAACAAAGACAACCGTGCAGAACGTGTGAAAAACAACAGATTTGCTACAATTTCTGACACCTGGAAACGTTTTGTTGAGAGCTGTGTTTTTGAGTTAACTCAGGGCAAAGACTTTCCGAGTCTTTAGTCATAAAGCTTATGGAGCCGTTTCTGGCCAAAGGCAGAACCGTAACAACAGACAGCTTCTTCACAGCGCTTTCGCTGGCTAATAAGCTGCTGCACTGCATGCAACACAACTCTGCTTGGCATCATAAGTAAAATGGGACTTCCACCTGCAGCTAAAGTCACTTCAGTACGCGAGCAACTCTCCACACTAGTGTTTTGATCTGGCAGTGCCATGCTGACGGTGTATGTGCCCAAAAAGAAAAATTCTGTCTGCATTTTCTGTACCAAGCACCATAACATGGTGTACAGGCAAGATTGGAAAAAAAAACTTAAAAGATGCTGACGGAGAGGTGCAAAGGTATTTAAGGTGTCCCAGGATTATGACTTTTTTCGTAGGCTTCAAGGATTCTAGTGTTAACAACTTTCTATCTGTGTCCTTGTGTTCTTGGAGAATAATTTGTTTCAAAGTAACAGCTGAGATTAAACTGAAACTCCTTCATCTGTCCTTTTAACTTATATCTCAGTCCCAGAATTAGCTAAGTCAATTTTGTAATATCAAGACCAAAACTGCATACCATATTCCAGGTGAAGCTTCACTACCACCTATACCTGCAGAGTGACTCAGAGAATTGTGAATTTCCCCTTGGGGATTAATAAAGTATCTATCTATCTATCTATCTATCTATCTATCTATCTATCTATCTATCTATCTATCTATCTATCTATCTATCTATCTATCTATCTATCTATCTATCTATCTATCTATCTATCTATCTATCTATCTATCTATCTATCTATCTATCTATCTATCTATCTATCTATCTATCTATCTATCTAGAGTTCATAATGCCAAAATCAAACACTTAATACATTTTCCTGTACTCTGCGTTATGGTGCATGGTACTGAAAATGCGGACAGACTTTTATTTTTGGGCGAATATACCGTTAGCATGGCACTGCCAGATCCAACAAAAATGTTGGAACGCTGTGTAAAATGTAAATGAAGTCATATAAACCCTAATTTTTTTTTTTAAATGAAAAACCCTATATTTAAAATATTTGCGAAAATATTGCAAACATATCAAATGTTGAAACGTTTGTTGATTTTTGAAAAATATATGTTCATTTTGAATTTGATGTAGCAACATGTTTCAAAAATGTTGGGACAGGACACGTTTACTACTTTGTTGCATAACCTCTTCTTTTAACAACACTCTGTAAACATTTGGGAACTAAGATGACCAATTGCTGTAGTTTTGAAAGTGAAACATTATTCCATTTTTGCCATCTGTAGGATTTCAGCTGCTCAACAGCTCAAGGTCTCCTTTGTCGTATTTTTCGTTTCATAATGCACCAAATGTTTTTAATAGGTGACAGTTCTAGACTCTTTTTATGGAACAATGCTGTTATAATGTGTGCTGAATATGACTTGGCATTGTCTTTCTGAAACAAGCAAGCATTTGAAAATGGCAGCATTTGTTGCTCCTGAACCTCCATTAATGATGCCTTCCCAGACGTGCAACGTGCCCATGCCATGTACACTAATGTTCCCCTGAACTGTACACAGCTAACAAGCCAGATGGTCCTTTCCTCTTTAGTCCAAAGGACACAGCATCTGTGATTTCCAAAAAGAATTTCAAATATTGAATCGTCAGTCAGCAGGACAGTTTTCCACTCTGCCTCAGTTCTTTTTAAATGAGCTCAGGCCCAGAGAAAACATCAGTGTTTCTGGATCATGTTTATATGTGGTTTGTTCTTGGCATGGTAGAGTTTCAACTTTGCATTTGTAGGTGCAGCAATGAACTGCGTTCACAGACAATGGTTTTCGGAAGGGTTCCACGTTTCCATGCAGTGACTTCCACTACACAATCATTTCAGATCTGAAGGCAGTATAGCCTGAGGACCTGAAGATCACAGCCATCCACTGTCGGTTTTTGGCATTGTCCTTTGAGTGCAGGGATTTCTTTAGATTCTCTCAATCTTTTAATGATATTATGGATTATGATGATGAAATCCCCAAAGTCTTTGCAATTTTACATCAAGCACCATTATTCTTAAATTGTTGCAATATTTGCCCATGCAGTCATTCACAGATTGGTGAACCTCTCCCCATCTTTCATTCTGAGATTCCTGACTCTGCTTCTCTGGGATGCTCTTTTTTACCCAATCATGTGGCTGACATTTTAATAATTTACTTAATTAGTTGTGAGATGTTCC
Organism: Erpetoichthys calabaricus; assembly: GCF_900747795.2. Classification (NCBI taxonomy): domain Eukaryota; kingdom Metazoa; phylum Chordata; class Cladistia; order Polypteriformes; family Polypteridae; genus Erpetoichthys; species Erpetoichthys calabaricus. The sequence continues at coordinate 132,550,685 of NC_041403.2, forward strand.
ATCAGGTGTATTTTTGGCATTGCACAACATTTCCAGTCTTTTGTTGCCCCTATCCTAACTTGTTGCTGCCATCAAATTCAAAATAAGCATATATTTGTCATAAAAAAATAACATTTCTCTGTTTCAACATATGAAATGTTATCTTTGCTCTATTTTCAGTCAAACATGGGTTTAATTGAATTGGAAATTATTGCACTCTATTTTTGTTTAAATTTATACACATCATCCAAATTTTTTGGAAATGGGGTTGTATGTGTTGGGAATCATTCTTTGAGTATGATATAAAATTTGAAACTGGGAGGATTTCTACTGTGAGCCAGAACAGAGCAGGCCTTCTGACTAACCTGCCAATAATAGGGAGAGAAGACAGCTGCTGAACAACAGTTTAATTAACCTAAAACAAATCAGGTGACAATGGCTAAAATAAATACATTATACCATTTTAAAGCTTTAGTTTTTATTTATATAACATTTGTTTCTGTAATGTTTGTAGAATCTATTTATATTAAGATCAATGACTGAGCTGCTTTCATAAATAGCCCCTAATATATACAGAGCATCTCCTCAGTCTGCCTTGTATTGTAGTTTGAGAGATTTGTTTGTTAAAAGGACATTTATAGCATTTAGCAAAGTCATTAAAAATAGGTTCTTTGTCTTTCAACTAGAAAGAAACTAACAATAGAATCATCTGAACATTTTCATTTACAAATCAGTGTAGTTATTTGTGTGCAACATAAATAAAAAAAGGAGACAGCAGCCCCAGAATGAGCCAGTGGAAGAAGACAGCTCCTCCGACCACCCATTCACTATCACTCTTGATGGTCTATTATAAGAAAAATAAAACCAAGAAAAAACCAGCTGCTCTAGTTTTTCATTCAAAAGTGTGGCCATTGTGTCCTGTGTTAACAATTCATACTAACTGCTTACCCTCAAGAAACATACAGTCTAAACATTCACCCACAATGGGAATTGACAAAAAATAAAGAAAACTGAAACACTGTTCAAAAATGTCTAAAAACGTATGTGTGTAAAAAATAAGAAGATACTTTATGCCCATAACCAAAATCTACATTATCAAACAGCATGGAATGCATGGTTGTCTGTTGTTATCATAATGACTACTGTATATACAATATATTTTGTTAAAGGGATTTAGATGATTCAGCCCAGGGGATGTGAGGTAAGAAATGAAAAATGCTGCCTGACTGAGAATTTCCTGAAACAGTATATTGTATTGCAAGCACAAGGGAGGAAAACCACTTTAAATGTTGTGCCCTGTGCAAAATAAACTTTTGACTAAAAATATAAATAATTAATAATGAACACTGAATTAAAAATAAAATCTCAGAAACAGTAAAATATCCATACAGCAAATATTTATGGTTTGAAAAAAATAAAATACAGATTCTCATTATAAGCAAGTAATATTTCAGGGTACCATATTATCTATCAAGGAGATTTAAATTACTTAGATAGTAATACAAGTAGATACTCTTTATTAAAATATGTATTCAGTTTTGAGGCACCCCTCTACTATTTGTATAAACTAGAACTTGCATTATCCCTTATTACAGAATGACATCTATCTTTGAGGATGTATAATACCAATAAGCACACACAAACATGCCTGCAGAGGGAGTAGAAGAGTCAGAAATGTGACCTAGACAGTGAGAGACTGAAGTGAACATGTCGGAGAAGATGAACCAGACAAGTGCTTTAGTGCTCAGGCTACAAAGCCATGGATGTCAATGTATGAAATTTGAAACTTCACAGAATGAGAGAAAACAAAACAACTAGTGCAATTACTATGATAAAATTGTGTGTGTCAGAGATATAGAAGTGTTTTTTCAAAAGTTTCAACATTTTCCATGTAGTACTAGGGTGTTGTACCGTGTTAGCCATTATGAATGTAGAGAAAAGCCAAGCAAAATGACACCTTTTATTGGCTAACTAAAAAGATTACAATATGCAAGCTTTTGAGGCAACTCAGGCCTCTTCTTCAAGCAAGATGTAATCTTGCTTACATCTTGCTTGAAGAAGGGGCCTGAGTTGCCTTGAAAGCTTGCATATTGTAATCTTTTTAGTTAGCCAACATTTTCCATGTAAACACTCTTGTATAGCCATTAAATGAGTACAACTGCGGGAGTAAAGATGTGCTGCACAGGTCTAGTGAATGTGAATTCAATGGTTGCCACAAGTTTTTTATATACTGTATGTATACTTATCCATTCATTTTCCTAATCCACATATCCAGGGCAAGGCCCAATTATCTACTGGAGCCTATCCCAGCAATCATCAGGCACAAGGCAGCAACAACACCTGGAGAGGGCTGCATTCCATCACAGGATAAACACACACACACACACTGTCACTAGAGTCCATTTAGCAATGTCAATGCACCTAACCTGCCTGTCTTTGGACTCTGGAAGGAAACCGGTGCAAGTGGACACTGGGGCAATAAACAAATTCTACACATCCAGGTTGTGAACCCTGGTCTCCTTGTTGTAAGGCGGCAGCATAGAAGTCATCCTCTTGAGAAACCTAAGGCTTTCATTAGGCAGAGAGTCCTAGATGGGTGGAGTCCAGAGAGTCATATAAGATCTTAATTGCCTTATATTCCAGTCGGGGAGAGCAAATGAAATCCACAGATAAGAGTTGGCATCCTATAACTTGTGATGTGGTGTACACCTCTCTCTCTCATGGTTTCTTCTCCTCCGCTGAGAGATTGCCACAACACACAGACATGAAGAACAGCAAAGTTATTTCTCTAATATCCACCTATCTATCTAATTTTAAACCTATTTAATTCATAATAGGGTCATGGGGCACTCTCAATAGGAGATTTGTTTCCTAAACAATTGACCACTCTGTTCTCCCAAGGAACAGACTCTGTTGAGGTTTCTAATCAGTTGATGGATCAGTTGATTTCTAATGCTATTGTATTGATAAAGGTGATGCCACCAGCTCTACAACCTAATAATTGATGTACAAAGGTGAAATTGTTCCTTTGCTGTACTTATGGTATATCCATCCATCCATCCATTTTCCAACCCGCTGAATCCGAACACAGGGTCACGGGGGTCTGCTGGAGCCAATCCCAGCCAACACAGGGCACAAGGCAGGAACTAATCCCGGGCAGGGTGCCAACCCACTGCAGGACACACACAAACACACCCACACCCACACACCAAGCACACACTAGGGCCAATTTAGAATCACCAATCCACCTAACCTGCATGTCTTTGGACTGTGGGAGGAAACCGGAGCACCCGGAGGAAACCCACGCAGACACGGGGAGAACATGCAAACTCTACGCAGGGAGGACCCGGGAAGTGAACCCAGGTCGCTAGGTCTCCCAACTGTGAGGCAGCAGCGCTACCCACTGCGCCACCATGCCGCCCACTTATGGTATATGTGTATAAAATATATAAAATCGCATAATGTCAGAACTATTGTGTTATTCATTCCCACATAAAATTTGCAGCTTCACATTCATGCCTTGATAAAACATGAGAATGGGGCACAGACGATCCAGCTGGAACAAAATGCAAACAAATATACAATGGCTAATAGCCATTGTTAGGTCAAGTCAGGTTTATATATAAAGCACTTATAAAACAATTAAAATTTGACCAGAGTACTTGGCAACAACAAAATCAACAATAGTTTGAAAGCAAAGAGTAGAAACATAATAAGTTAGAGTAAAATGATAATAACAGAAGCAAAGTAATACACAGCTAGAAGAAGTGCCTGACAACTAACTATGCAATGACAGAGTAAAGCTACAAATTTAAAAATGACAAAATTAAATGATCCAGTTATGCAAACTAAAGTGAATAAGAATACCACAGTAGCCATACCATGTGCACTTCAAAAGAGGTCATCCACCTGAAGCTAAGCATGTTCAGACCCAGCCAATACTCAGATGGGAGACCATCTAGGAAAAGCTTGTGTTGCTGTTGAAAGAGGTGTTGGTGAGACCAGCAGGGGGCACTTACCCAGTAGTCTGTGTGTGGATCCCAGTGCGGCGATGAGATCATTGTGCTGTAAAAATGGCACCATCCTTTGGATGAAAAATAAAACCAAGGTCCTCACTCTCTGTGGTCATAAAAGATCCTTGGTAAACAATAAAGTGTATCCTGATGTCCAGGCTAAATTGTTCACCAGTTCTTTTCATTCTGGCCCCCTAATCATCCACTGTCTCTAATTGCCCATCTCTCTCACTACTTCACCAGCTAATAGGTGAGCATAGTGGATGCTACACAGTAGTGATGGTTGAAGTGCACAACCCCCCCCCCCCATTCCCTGAAGCACATTCATTAGTGAGTAAAGTGCTATATAAATTCAAAGAATTATAATTATGTTTTTAATTGAGGTTTAAAATTGTCAGTTATAGAGGGTATTCCAATTACGAGGGGGAGGCTCTTCTAGAGTCAAGGACTCTCTACAGCAAAGGCACAGACATCTCTAAGCTTCTGTTGTATACCTGGAATAATCAGGAATAACTGACAAGTGTAACTGGGAAACTTGGAGGATAGGTAAGAACAGAGATCAGAAAGATAATGTGGATCTGACCTGAATATAAGCTTTGAATGCAAAAAAAAGTCTTAAAATGTAGACTGCATTTAGAGAGCCAATGAAGAGAAGCTAACACAAGTTAAATATAATGTCTTTTCTTAGTGCCAGTCAAAACTCTGGCAGCAGCATGCTGAATAAATTATAGCTGGGACAGAGATGTGTGGCAAACACCAGTACTGAGGGAATTACAGCTGCATGGGTGGGATAAAACAAAAGCATGAATAAGCTTTTGCAAATCATTAAAAGACAGAAATGGCTTAAAGTCAGTGATGGTCCTAAGCTAGAAAAAGCTAGTTTTAACCATAGCATTTATCCCTTTATCAAATTTGAAATCAAAGTAAAAAAAAAATATCAAGGTTTCTAACATGAGACTTGATGGTTGAAGTTAATAAACCAAGGTTACTGTTGATACTATTAATGGAGGATGAAGGGCCAAAAAGAATACACTCTGCTTTTGATTAGCTTAGATGAAGAAAATGTAATGCCATCCAACATTTAGTACCCTCAAGGGAGCTAGAGAGAGTAGTGAGATTAATCTTTTCATTGGGTTTCAGAGGCAGGTAAACTTTGGGATCATCTGCAATGCACTGCAATTGTGAACAATCAGGCTGCACTTTGTTTTCCAGAGCTGATTCAATTACAGAGAAAACACATTTTCAGACGGGAAGCACTTTGACAGTGCAGGATCAACTGTAGGCAGCTGCACAACAGCACACAAAGTCACATGTCTCCCCGTAGCAGAGATCTTAAAAGTTCAGCAACTTACTGTGTATGCAGTCCACTAGCCAGCTGAGTTTTCTATCTTGCAGATCATTCAGCCTGATAGCACTGGAGCTCAATAGCACTGATGAAAACACCAGTAAATTCTTTCAATTTCCAGGAAAAGAAGACTGGAGTCAAACAAGGGAAGTTAATCGTGTTGGTGGTTTGCCTTTAATACACTCCAATAATGCTCTTTTAATCTCAAGAAAAAAGCATGCTTAAAATGATCTTTCTAAGTATTCTTTGTGCAAATGATAACAATTGTTGTACTTATTTAGAATAAAAAATTGGCAGCAAATACAAAGAAAAAAGAACTGGGTTCAGAACAGACCCTTATTGTATCCCACAGGTAACAGGGGCTGGTGAATTACCATGAAAGAATCAACACTAAAGATCCTGCCCCAAAGGCAGTCTATATACCCCTTCAGGGAAGTGCCTTGAAAGCCAACCCATTGTTCAAGTCAATCAATAATAACATTTATTGATTGAGTGTGTGAAATGTAGCACTCAGATCCATCATAATTATCTTAGCACCACTGAGCACAGCTTCAAGAATTACCCGGCATTCACAAATTTTATCTCTCTCAGTCTATATATATAGTTTTAATAGTTAATTACAAAGGGTTTGCGGCATTTGGTGGTAAGACAACTACCCAACTCAACTCCCCTGATCTCAGAAGCATGCATTTGCAGCAAGCTGTTTTACACGATTAAAGCATTACGCAATAACATTCTTTTTGTGATTTTTTTTTTTCATTGATCTTTGAAAATTACTAGACGCATGATGCTTTCTGCAACCATTAGAATTAGCAGGTTTGGAAAATGGATAGATGGGTGGATAGACGGATGGAATATCCCTTTTAGAGCTAATAACATGTGGAAAAAAATCAATAATTTAAAGCAAAATTATTAATTTAGGATTAAGGGCAGGAAGTTTGCTTGTAAACAAATAAAAAGTATTTGCACGACTTTCTACTTTGCTTCCTATCATGCCGCATGCATCACAAGCTTAGGCACTTTTTTTCACCTTCGCTTTTACTCCTGTCTTCTCCTTTGGAACATGCATAAACAGTCTCCTTGGCTGGTCAGTGATAATGTCAAGTAATTCTAAGGTGACAAACTCCTAAGAATTAGTGACATTTTATTTCTGCAAAAATCTATCCATCTTTGTCAACATGTGTCTCAGATGCACCATTTCTTGCTTTAGCATATTGATCTTCAAGAGTGCTTGTCGGAAAATCTCACTTCAAACATGAAATGAACACAAAGGTTCACCTAAGATGAGGTGTCATTTTCCACTGAATTGTAATTCTTAGCTTTCAAATATTAGGCCACCTTGTAGCTACATAAAAAGTTGCTTGCTTCTAGCAGGAGATTTTTGAATCGAGAGAAAAAGGTACATGGCTTCCCACAAAAGATAGGTGATGTGATTTAATGATGCAAATTTGCCACTGTCTTCATCTTGAAAACTCTTTCCTATAGCCAGTAAAATGTGAGAGGTGAGCAGTGCAATTGTCAATCTGCAGGCAAAACTGCAAGGCTGGGAAGACAGAACTTCAATGTTAACTTTTTAGAGATATTAAACAGATGCTGTTGATGATTTATGTCACTTGGCACTTGTGTCTCACTGTACAACTCACCTTGAAAAAGTGCAGAAGTTGTCTTTTTTCTTAAAAAAATGGTGTGTAAATGAAAGTGGCCTATCAGTGTCCAGCAAAGTGGCTTTGACAGAATGGGAGCACAGATTTCTCTCTTTTTTCCACTCTAAAATAGTTTTTTAAGACTGTGCTGCTGTCTGTTTTTCTTCAGCCTGGCACCTCTGGGACAGGAGGTGGAAGATTAGATTATGAAACTTTCTGTATGTAGTAGTGAAACATGAACTTGAAACCTGAAGGTTGTGAGATCTGACACCGTAATCTGTTCTTGTCCTGAACTCCAACTACAATGATGAGATTTTATATAAAATAACTTGCTGTATTTGGTACTAGCTAAGCTATTCAGGTGGTTGTGGTTTATTCCTCAGGTTGTGGTTTATTCCTCAGAGTTCCAGACAGGTGGGACTTAGTCCAGTTAGTGTCTGTGAGGCGTTCGAAATTCACCCCAGCATTCATAAGAATTTTGTCCAAGATGCCACTTTTCTTCCTATTTTCTAAAGTCAAGCATGTTAAGGTGAGTGCATGCACTAAAGTGGCCCTGAATGAGCAACATGAGTAGCATGAGTATGTGAGTGGTGGTGTACTATAACTTTTCCAGAGTTTGTTCCTGCCGTGTACCTGTTGAAATGAGTCTGCTCTGCTATCTATCTTACTAAACCACAGTTAATTTATGCACGGCAGACGCACCGAAGCGCATGCGCACTGCGGCCTTGGCGCCCGCCCCAGAGTCCAGAGTCAAACGCTGCCAAAACGCGGCGGCTTCCCAGAGTCAGTAGGTGGAGCCCAAACAACACAACCTCTGAGCGCCCAAACAACACAACCTGTACAGTCATTCGCAGCGGCTTCCCAAAACGAGGCGGATTCCCAGAGTCAGTAGGTGGCGCCCACACAACACAACCTGTAAAATACACTTGCTCTACTCCACTGTGCCAGGAGGCTTCCACAACGCGCTTCACACACACCAGAAGCAAAGATATCACGGCTCCACAATGAAAGAGCTCAACTAACGGAAATACAAAACGACCCCGTATGGATAAACACAATGAACGAGTGTGCCCACAATGCGCTTTTGACGCAGCACAGGCAAAGGAGGCATGTATCCAAATGGAGGGAGCTCAACGATTAGTAATACAAACATGAGCCCGTATGGCTACGACCTGTAAACAAGCCCGTATGGATACAAACAATGAACGAAGGCGCCCACACAAAGAAACCGCTTTAGTTCAAATAGGGTTATTGAATTAAATGGAAACTTTACCATGCCTACGACCTGTGAACTAAACCTGAGGTAAAGCGTACACGCCAGGTTGTACAGCTGCCCGGACGCGACCGCCGACACCACCGCATATACCCTCCATGATATTTCATCACGCAGCGGCTTCCCACCGAGGCACATATTACGCCGTGGCGCACGCCCCAGAGTCAAACGCAGCGGCTTCCCAGAGTCAGTAGGTGGCACCCAAACAACACAACCTGTTCACTGCACTTGCTGTGCTCCACTCTGCCAGCAGTCGGTGTCAGCAAAGGCAACAGAATCACGTCTCCACAAAACGAAACCGCTTTATTACAGATATGCTTATTTAATTAAATTACATTTCCCCAGATGCACCCACCCTCCATGATATGTCATCCATCCAAATATCAGACGGAACAGGAACTGATTGCCATTCTTGGATTTCCGATTCGCTAGCGAATCGCGGGCTTACTTGTTTCATACTATGCTAATTTGCCTATTACTGCAACCTCATTTAAATGTCCAGGCACTCAAAAAAAACAATTTTTTCTGAAGAGATAGGCTCACACAAAAGTGGCTCAGGAGGAGTAAAAGGAGCCTCTAGGATACTTCCTTTCATAGAAATTATTTTTTCACATGACTGCATCCAACAGAATCTATTTCCAGTCTAAAGTAAATTGCAGGGCACATAATCATTGACACTTGGAACGCACCTTGTGGCTCCAGGTCTCTTCTAGGCCACTTCTGTCTCATGGAGTCACACCACAAAGCATCTCAGTTCAAAGAGTTGCTCTATGGTAACTGCCAGTGGCCAGCCATAAACCCACAATATCTGACTAATGGAGTAACTTAGTTTACTCTACAAGGACATCACGTCTGAGCCAGTTGTTTCATATCAGTGGCTGGCCAAAAGCAGTTACCACAGAACACATTTTCAAACTGAGATAGATAGATAGATAGATAGATAGATAGATAGATAGATAGATAGATAGATAGATAGATAGATAGATAGATAGATAGATAGATAGATAGATAGATAGATAGATAGATAGATAGATAGATAGATAGATAGATAGATAGATAGATAGATAGATAGATAGATAGATGGTTTGTGCTGTGAGTCTATGGCAATTCACTTCCTGGGAAGAGGAGGACAGGCTATCCTGCTAGTTTCTACCACTCTATTTAAAGGCTATGCCGAAGTAAAAGACCAAGCTGGACCAGATACTAATAAGACAGCCATCATAAGCATAAGGTCACTAGATGAGCTGCTGCTTTGGTTGTAACAGGATTTTTGTACACTTTTTGTTAATTATTTTAAGCATGTTACCTATAATACATTATGAAAAAAATGTGTAACTTTGCATCTTCTGGTACTGTATTTACTGTAATTGTCAAGGTTATAGATGAAAGAATGAGGGAAGTGTTGAATTACAGTAGCAGTCAACCCTGACATTGTGGAAAGATTATGGGATTTGGAGCATTTTCTTCAGGCCTACATAATAAAGAGTATAAAGAGGAAAAAGGTTACCCAAGGTCACTAACATGACAAAACACCCCAATCCACAAAATGGACTCACCTACACATAATGACTTCTCAAGAAATTTCCTTCTGAAAGTGTGTGTGTGCCCTATAGAAACTGCCCTTATTGGATCTACCCGGTGCCTTGTGCCAGTAACATTGGCTTAAGGTTGGACTTCTGACTGTGCCCTTGTTTTGCATATCCACCTGATCTGTTCTAATCAGTGAACATAACAATAGGAGAATAAAGGAAAATGGCAGTTTCAAGAGCAAGCTGAACCTACACCTCTGCTTGACTAAGGATGAAAGATTTGGATGTTTTCTTAATGCTACTGTAAGGATTGCATGTGTAGAAAACAAAAAACATTACACCATGCAGTTAAGTGGAATGGATTCAACTGCATTGGCAGAAGTTACCCAACAAGATGGTATGTGTGGAAGAAAACCCCCCGAGGAAGACAGGACAAGTTCAATCAATTAGATTTTTATTCAGTCACAGAGGAGTACCCGGATTCTACGTTGCAAGGCAGAAGAGCAAAGTTACATTTTTTACTATTGGCTTTTTAAAATTTCTTTTTCCTCCCCCTTCCCCTTATTTATAACAAAAAACATAATATCATTTACCTAAGCATTTTATTTTATTATGCTAATGGGCCATCTGTTCGTATCTTTTTCACTTGTCAGATAGACCCTAAAGAAGGAAAGGTCATCTTTCCTGTGTCAAATAGACGCCTTCCTAAAGAAACTGGAAATTTTCCTGGGTCAGCTTACTGCATCTTCTTGTGACAGATGCCTGTATGAATAACCTGTCATTATAGCAAAATGGCTTTGTCAGCTATTAACCCTAAGTAGCTTGCAAGCAGTTAATTTTTCTTTTACGTATGTGAAGTGTAAAGATTACTATCAGGATCTGGCAAGATCATAATGCCATACCCTAATTTCATTATTACTCCATCTTGAATTTTCACATTCCTCAAAACTTCCTCCAAGATAAAAAAAAATCTTTAGAATGTTTAATAACTTAAAGTTAATAACTTAAATAACTTAAATATCTTAATATTATTAATTAAATGTCAGTATAATTTTTTAAAAGTACTCTAAATATGTTTTACTTACTTTTTCTTACTTTTTTACTGTATGAATTTTAGAAATACATGAAGGCAACATATTATTTTTATGTATTTTTTTTTGTTTCTGAAAAATTATGAGGATTAATACTGAGAAATTCATTCATATATTTACTTCTAGTAGGACTGACTGCTACAATGCAGTGTTCACTGGCTGCTCAAATCATTCTTTATACAGCTTTCAATTAATTCAAAATGCTGCTGCAAGAATTATTTCAAGAACCAGAAAGTACAAACACATAGCTCCAGTTCTTAAGTCCTTATACAGGTTCTCAGTTAAGATTAGGGCAGATTTCAAAATCCTCCTTTTAACATATAAAGCCTTAAAAGGCCAAGGCTCTATTTACTTCTCTGAACTTATCATTACTTACAAACCAGAGTCCACATTAGGATCTCAGGATCTTAAATAAAATAACAGTAGACGGTCAAGCTTTTAGTTACAGGGCCCCAGATTTTTTTCAAAAGTCTGCCTGCTACTATAAGGGGTGCCCCTTTAGTCTCAGCTTTTAAATCCTGGCTGAAGACCCATTACATCAGTTTAGCATACCCTGAGTAGACCTGCTGGTTAGCTGTGCATACTGAATCTCTGTTGTTAGTCATTAGTACTAAAATATTCTGTAAGTAATATAATATTTATAAACTATTACAAGAAATGAATTGTTGTTGTTTTATATGTCAAAATTGTTAAGTTTTACATATTTTAATGCTTCATATAATTTTCAAAAACAAGGTTAAAAGTGTTGTAATGAATAAAGTTGTACAGAGTGAAAAATGTAGCACAATGTTGTTTTTAATCAAAGAAGCTTAAGAATTCCGAAATCCTGACTTGCTGAAACTATTCATTTTTTTTAAATTTTGAAACACATATACATATTAGAGAGAATGTTCCATTAGCAGGAAGAGATAAAGCAAAGTATCAATCAAAATCCATATTACTAACCGAGAATGGTAAACCGGATATGGACGCAGGTACATGCCCATGGACGCAGGAGACATAGTGCGCAGGCGCCACACAAAAACGAGGAATCAGCCCCCTGCCCCAGAGTGAAACGGGAGAGACTACGAACGACACAGCCACACAAACAAGAGGAGTCAGCGCCCCGCCCCAGAGTGAAATGGGACAGACTACGGAGTCCACAAAGGTTCACAAATCAAACCCGAGATAGTACGTAAAGCGGTAACGACACAGCCACACAAAAAAGAGGATACAGCTCCCCGCAACAGAGTGAAACTCACAGAAACAACAAACACAAGAAGCGTCCGCATCCCGCCCCACAGTCAAACTGGAGAGAGTATGGAGTCCCCAAACGTCCACAAATCACAGCATAGTCAAACCCGAGATGCCCATGCACACAGGAGACATGGTGCGCAGGCGGCTGCAGCGCGATCCTCCGAGAACGAAGGAGACACACCTCAAAAATGAAAGAGCTCACCTAACGTGGATAAGAAATGAGGCAACGCGCCCATAGGTGACGACACAGCCACACAAAAACAAGAATACAGCCCCCCGCAACAGAGTGAAACAGGACAGACTACAGAGTCCACGAAAGTCCACAACACACAGCATAATCAAACCCGAGATAGTACGAAAAGCGCAGCCGCCTACAATGCGCTATACACCGCCTACAACGAAAGAGCTCAACTAACAGAAATAAGAAATAAAGCAACAAGCCCAGAGAATACGGAACCCTACACGTCCACAACACACAGCAGAGTCAAACCCGACATAGTACGGAAGCTGCAGGCGCCTACAACGTGCGTCTAAAACACCGCAGGCAACACCCCAAGATGGTGCAGAAACCCCACAGACTCTACAGCATATGTGAATCACATTACAGTAATACAATATTATACGTACTCACAGAAACAACAAACACAGGAGGCGTCGGCATCCCGCCCCACATTCAAACCGGAGAGAGTACGGAGCCCCAAACGTCCAAAACACACAGCATAGTCACACCCGACATAGTACGGAGGGCGCATGCGCCTACAACGACACACTACACAGCATAATCAAACCCGACATAGTACGGAAGGTGCAGGCGCCTACAACGCGCGTCTAACACACCGCAGGCAAAAACCTGAGATGGTGCAGAAGCCCCAAGGATCCGGACTCCACAGCATATGTGAATCACATTCCAGTAATACAATAAGTACTCACAGACAAACATATGTACTCACAGAAAAAACAAACACAAGAGGCTTCGGCATCCCGCCCCACACTCAAACCGTAGAGAGTACGAGGTCCCCAAACGTCCACAAAACACAGCATACTCAAACCCGAGATAGTACGGAGGGCGCATGATACATATGTAACAATTACCAAGAATGACAATAATCTCTTTCAACTGTCTTTCGGCTTACCCACGACCAGGGGCTGGCGAGCGAAGTGAGTAGGGGGCAGAGCCCCCTAGTACAAAATAATGCTTAAACACAAAATGTTCTTATATCGTAGACAAATTCATAGAAATAGTTATTTATCCATCTACTGTAAATACTTTTTATATCATTTATCCAATCCAAACAAAATAGAGTTTGTTGGTTAACAAATCATTCGTATGTTGCATGAAAGGATGGGGACAATATTACCAGACTTAGGTCATAGTGTTTTTAATGATGAGTGTGAGTCAGCATGAGAATTAGACTCTACAAATTTGCTGTCACAGTTTTTCCCTGGAGAAAAGTGATTTTAGCTTAACAACGTAGGACCTAGCACAGAACCAAATCTCCTGCCTCCTAGACACCTAAAGCTAGAAGTGTGTTAGACATAGCCCACTGAGAGAAGACCCTGAGACAGAACTATTACATACTGGAGGGGTGTTCTCTTTGTTTTGCTGGGATCGTCTGGGAATTTCGCAGAAACAGCTGAAGCCTTTTGCTGGATGTTAAAAATAGGTGTCTCTGACAAGCTGAAAGGGTGTATGGCTACTTACTTACCTAAGCCTACTTACTTGCTAAGATATAGTCTTACCAAAGGCAGCCATCCCCACACTACTACCTGTAGGCTCTGGCCTAAACAGGCCTAAAACTGGGAGCTGGCTTTAAACATTCAAAATGCAAAAGTCCAAAGATAAAATACTCTAAAAGAGGGAGGGTAACTGTAAACCTCTGTCTGGTTAATGAAAACCAAACAAAAATATCTTTATAAATGATGAATTTATTAAAAAAAAAGCCAGAAATATGAAATGAAAAGGATTTGCCTAAAAATCAATCCAGGTCCAACAGCTTTAAAAATCAAAGTCTGAAAACAGAATCAAAAACCAGAATATCAAAACAAAGGCTAATAGTTATGAACCTGAAAGAAATCATGTCATGGTAGTCCCCTCCTTTTTGAACTCCATCTACAGAATACAAGAAACATACATAAACTTAAAGATGTATGTAAATAATAAATCGTAAGCAAACAGTACAAAAATTACATGAAAACCTGAAAAAAATCATTCAGAAATGACAAAAACAACAAAAAAGCAGAAAATAAGCATATCCTGGAGTTTAAACCCTTTGTGAAACATAAGAAGAAGAAGGGGGTGTTTGGCTTGTTGACCCTCACCATGTAACATAGCTCAGTGACTGAGGGAGTGAGGAGTGCGGGAGGAGTTTTTTTTGTTTCCATTCCTCCTTGTGACATTGTTTTTTAATGACACTCCATTTAAGAAAATATATTCCTAAACCCTGATACTGCTGCATATAACTGGCTTACAGTAAAGACTTAACATATCTATTCTGAGTAAATCTCTATGCATTGTAGAATTTGCTTTTGTGCCCTCTTGACTTTCATAAACAACTGCTTGCACTGAAAGCTGACATCTTTGACAACAAAACAGAATCCTTTGGTCTGTTTCCTGTTGTGCAACCCTGGGAAATAATATCTTATGGTGTGACCCTGTCACAGTTGCTTGTAATCTTCTGACATTGATAACTGGCTTACACAAAAACTGTGTCCCTTTATAGAGGGCAACTTTTAAAAATAAGTTTTGAAGCAACCAAATTAACTTTTTGTATCTCATTTGTAGCTGACTTAGAAGAATTACTAGTATTTATATTTCACATTTTATTGCACTTTATCTTTTTCAGGGTGGCACAGTGGTAGTGATGCTACCTCGCAGTAAGGATACCTGGGTTCGCTTCCCAGGTCCTCCCTGCGTGGAGTTTGCATGTTCTCTCCGCGTCTGTGTGGGTTTTCTCCGGGTGCTACGATTTCCTCCCACATTCCAAAGACATGCAGTTTAGGTGCATTGGCGATCCTAAATTGTCCCTAGTGTGTGCTTGGTGTGTGGGTGTGTGTCCTGCAGTGGGTTGGCAGCCTGCCCAGGATTTGTTCCTGCCTTGTGCCCTGTATTGGCTGGGATTGGCTCCAGCAGACTCCCATGACCCTGTGTTAGGATATAGCGGGTTGGATGATGACTGACTGACGGACTGACTTATCTTTTTCATGATTGTAGGGCAATATGATAGTTGCTGTATGATGTTCACTCCTCTTTTAAAAAAGCATAAATAAAATATGTTGAAGTGAGACTTGCTAGTGTTCGCAAGTATTTTTTTACATTTGCATTATATACATACATGCTTTCAGTAGCTATACAACAAGCAGCTTGCCGCTGGCAGCTAGTTGGTTTACAACATCAGAACTGCGACTTTGTCAGACTTTAATATATGAATATAATGATATTAGATAACCAACCCTGTTTAACAAAAACACAGAAATGTTTGGAAATTACAGCAAACATTGTGAAATGCATTGAAGTCAATGAAGAAGGAGAACCTGAACTACTTTTAATTGGAATTTTACTGGTTCATAGTCTTTTAAGGGTTCCTTAGAGCTAAGGAAACATATGTTGGGCTGATTGTTTTGGCCAAAAATGTGTCCTGAGCTGTGAGGCAACAGTGCTTACCACTGTGTCTCCCAGAAATAAAATTATACTCTGAGTCCATAATAATCCTAGTCCTTTATCTTTCTCTGCAGCCTCCGTAAATCATTCATGCATATGCAGAGGAAATCGGTCAGCACCATTAAGTACGAAGTGGAGTATGCATAAATTACGTATATGTTCACAATGTATATTGGGCAGGTAGCACAGATCAGGTTGTGACATTCCCATTCAACATTGGATGATACAGCTCTGTGTTGTCACACTGGCCTCACAAAGAATCATGGGGCAATGGAAAAAAAAGTTTACCTAAGCCGACAAGACATCACATTTTCAGAGAAATATTTAGTGAATTAGGTCACCAGTGAACCAAGCAAATTTGCTGCAAAAAGCTCTTTGGTGAATTTCACTGTTCAACACTGTATGGATCCAGCATTCTGGAGACAAATCCAAAGCTGTTGTGCATGTAGAAATTGCATGTGTTCTTCCCTGTATCTGCATGAGGTTTTCTCAGAATACTCATGTTTTCCTCCTACATGTTCAAAGGCATGGAAGTTAAGCTATTTGGCAATGGAAATTAGTCCTGTGAGGTGCATTCATAAGTAAGCCATGTGATGCATTGGCACCACCTTCATAGATGTTTTTCAGTCTTGCATTAAATCCTACCAGAAAAGGCTCTGATTTGGATTAAGCAGTGTTGAGAATTTTATGTTATGTTATGAATTAAATGTGTAGTTATATGTATGCACAGGATTCAGCAAACATTTTTTAAATATAGTTTCAGTTTTTATGCATGGAAGCAAATATAAATGAGATGTAAAAGTTAGCAAAGCTTTCAGAACAAGTTGCTGTGCACAGCATGAGGCTAGCAATCACTTCCATTTGAAATACTGATAATGATAATAATGATTTAGATATTTAAGTTAAAAACCCAGCCACAGGGGATGCACAAACCAGTGTGTTTCTTCGTGCAGGTCCCAAGCCCAGATAAATGGGGAGGGTTATGTCAGGAAGGGCATCCAGTGTAAATTTTTGCCAAATCAATATGCGAACAACAATACAAATTTCCATACCGAATCGGTTGAGCCCCGGGTTAGCAATGACCGCCACCAGTACTGTTAGCCAACAGGGTGCTGGCAGAAATTGGGCTACTGTTTGCTGAAGAAGAAGAATAAAAAGGAGAAGAAGAGGGGGGAGACATGTCTGGAGGCAGGAGGAGAGTAGGAAGGTAAAGAGAGTGGAACTGAGGGTAGGAACTTTGAAAGTTGACAGTATGACTGGTAAGGGAGAGAGTTAGCAGATATGATGGAGAGAAGGAAGGTTGATATATTGTGTGTGCAAGAGACTAAATGAAAGGGGACTAAGGCCAGGTGGATCTGAGGTGGATTCAAATTGTTCTATCATGGTGTGCATAGGAGGAGTAGGGGTTATTCTGAAGGAACAGTATGTCAAGAGTGTTTTGGAGGTGAAAAGAGTGTCAGACAGAGTAATGATTATGAAGCTGGAGGTGTGATGATGAATGTTGTTAGTGCATATGCCCTGCACGTTGACTGTGCAATAGATGAGAAAGAAGATTTTTGGAGTGAGTTGGGTGAAGTGATAAACAGTGTACCCAAGGGACAGAAAGTGGTAATTGGAGTGGATATCAATGGACATGTTGGTAAAGGGAACAGAGGAGACGAGGAGGTGATGGGTAGGTAAGGTGTCAAGGAGAGGAATGAAGAAGGTCAGAGGATAGTGGATTTTGCCAAAAGGATGGACATGGCTGTAGTGAATACATATTTTAAGAAAAAGGAGGAACACATACAAAGTTACGTACAAGAGTGGAGGAAGATGCACACAGGTAGATTACATCCTATGCAGAAGAGTCAATCTGAAGGAGATTGAAGACTGTAAAGTGATGGCAGGGGAAAGTGTAGTTAAGCAGCATAGGATGGTGGTCTGTAGGATGACGGAGATCAAGAAGAGGAGGAGTGTGAGGGCAAAGCCAAGGATCAAATGGTGGAAGTTGAAAAAGGAAGATTGCAAGGTTGAGTTTAGGGAGAAGGTGAGACAGGCACTGGGTGGTAGTGAAGAATTACCAGACATTTGTGAAACTACAGCAGATGTAGTAAGGCTGACAGCAAGAAGAGTGCTTGGCGTGACATTTGGACAGAGGAAGGAGGAAAAGTAAACCTGGTGGTGGAATGGGGAAGTACAAGAGAGTATACAGAGGAAGAGGATGGCAAAGAAGAAGTGGGATAGGCAGAGAGATGCAGAAAGTAGACAAGAGTGCAAGGAGGTAAGGCGCAAGGTGAAGAGAGAGGTGGCGAAGGTTAAAGAAAAGGCGTATAATGAGTTGTATGACAGCTTGGACACTAAGGAGGGAGAAAAGGACCTGTACCAATTGGCTAGACAGAGGGACTAGGCTGAGGAATAGGTGCAGCAGGTTAGGATAATAAAGGATAAGGATGGAAACGTACTTACAAGCGAGGAGAGTGTGCTGAGCAGATGGAAAGGGTATTTTGAGAGGCTGATGAATGAAGAAAATGAGAGAGAGAGAAGAGGTTGGATGATGTGGAGATAGTGAATCAGGAAGTGCAACGGATTAGCAAGGAGGAAGTAAGGACAGTTATGAAGTGGATGAAGAATGGAAAAGTCGTTGGTCCAGATGACATACCTGTGGAAGCATGGAGATGTTGAGGAGAGATGGCAATGGAGGTTTTTAACCAGATTGTTTAATGGAATCTTGGAAAGTGAGAGGATGCCTGAGGAGTGGAGAATTAGTGTACTGGTGCCGATATTTAAGAATAAGGGGGATGTGCAGGACTGCAGTAACTACAGGGGAATAAAATTGATGAGCCACAGCATGAAGTTATGGAAAGAGATAGTGGAAGCTAGGTTAAGAAGTGAGGTGATGATTAGTGAGCAGCAGTATGGTTTCATGCCAAGAAAGAACACAATGTTTGCTCTGAGGGTCTTGATGGAGAAGTATAGAGAAGGCCAGAAGGAGTTGCATTGCGTCTTTGTGGACCTGGAGAAAGCATATGACAGGGTGCCTCGAGAGGAGTTGTGGTATTGTATGAGGAAGTCGGGAGTGGCAGAGAAGTATGTAAGAGTTGTACAGGATATGCATGAGGGAAGTGTGACCGTGGTGAGGTATGCGGTAAGAGTAATGGATACATTCAAGGTGGAGGTGGGATTACATCAGGGATCGGCTCTGAGCCCTTTTTTATTTGCAATTGTGATGGACAGGTTGACAGACAAGATTAGACAGGAGTCCCCGTGGACTATGATGTTTGCTGTTGACATTGCGATCTGTAGCAATAGTAGGGAGCAGGTTGAGGAGACCCTGGACAGGTGGAGATATGTTCTAGAGAGGAGAGGAATTAAGGTTAGTAGGAACAAGACAGAATACATGTGTGTGAATGAGAGGGAGGTCAGTGGAATGGTGAGGATGCAAGGAGTAGAGCTGGTGAAGGTGGATGAGTTTAAATACTTGGGATCAACAGTACAGAGTAATGGGGATTGTGGAAGAGAGGTGAAAAAGAGAGTGCAGACAGGGTGGAATGGGTGGAGAAGAGTGTCAGGAGTAATTTGTGACAGATGGATATCAGCAAGAGTGAAAGGGAAGGTCCACAGGATGGTAATGAGACCAGCTATGTTATATTGGTTGGAAATGATGGCACTGACCACATAGCAGGAGACAGACCTGGAGGTGGCAGAGTTAAAGATACTAAGATTTCCATTGGGTGTGACAAGGATGGATAGGATTAGAAATGAGTACGTTAGAGGGTCAGCTCAGGTTGGACGGTTGGGAGATAAAGTCAGAGAGGCGAGATTGTGTTGGTTTGGACATGTGCAGAAGAGAGATGCTGAGTATATTGGGAGAAGGATGCTAAGGATAGAGCTGCCAGGAAAGTGAAAAAGAGGAAGGCCTAAGAGAAGGTTTATGGATGTGGTGAGAGAGGACATGCAGGTGATGGTTGTAACAGAACAAGGTGCAGAGGACAGAAGATATGGAAAAAGATGATTTGCTGTGGCGACCTCTAATGGGAGCTGCTGAAAGAAGAAGAAAAAGAAGATATTTAAGTTAAATCTTAGTAAAGTTTCTTCTAAAGAACTAAGTTCAATCAAATGTTAGAAAATTACCTTTTTTTAAGTTCTACATTGTTTCTGTATTTTGCTTGCTTTGAATTTAGTTTTGGCATATTTTGTCCACATTGGATCAACACTTCTGCTGTTATTCATCCTTCTGCTTCAGGCAAAGATTTGGTTTTTTTTTTAGCGTTTTTTTTAACCTTTTCCAATAAAACAAACAACTTGCATTGGAAAATTTGCCAGTGCTTATGCCTCTCAGGATGTTGGGCTTTATTTCTATTGATCATTATTTGTAGCTGGAAAATTCACCTGTGTTGGGCCAAAGACATGCATATAAGGTTAGTGGGTCAGTTGACATTGACCTTGCGTCAGTGTGTGTACAGTATAAGTGTGCCCCGTGATAAGTGCTGTCAGATACATGAGGAGCCAACGTAAGTCACATGAAAGTTGGAAAGAAGAACAAAGGAGGACACACTGAAAGTTCTGAAAATGGAACAAAGAGGCTTGTACAGGGAAGGGGAGGGGGTGGTCCCTCTTGGTCTTTCAATCGCACAGATATATATACATTGTAGCAAAGAATGGGGGCTGGAGTTCAAACTGTGAGATGCCAGTACTCAATCCTCTTAAATGGAATAGTGCTAATACACCAACCTCATGCCAAGACCCTCAATAAGCATGCAAAAATGGGACATTTTCAAGAGTTACAATTTTGCCTGCCATACAGAACACTTGAGACCAAAAAGGATGTCTGGGGTCACATCCAGGGTTAGTTCCTGCGGTATGCACTGATGGAATAGGCTTCACCCACCTGTGATGCTGAACAGGATTAAACTGATTTGATAATGAATGGATGAAAGAACATTTTCTAATTTCAATCACATTTTTCCCCAACAGTTTTTAAAATCTATTACTATAAGAGCATTAGTAAAACATGTAGACCTCCAGTTCAGCCCGGTCCATCCCACTACAAAATCCTAGATAAAACAACAATATTCTATCTGCCTGTTGTTTACAAATGTAAGAACTTACACTTGATTTTAAATTCCAAACATGTGCTGTATGTATCATGCCTTGGGGGATTATCAATAGATGCATTTCTGGTGACTATGCTTTAATTTCAATAAACTTTTCTGCCCACCAGTAAAGTGATCACCAGGTTGGTGCATCCTATATGTATTCAAATTTTCAGAACATATCAGCTCACAAGCTTTCAATTAAGATGAAGATCAAGGTTCTAGCCCCATTAGTTCATGACAAATCGCATGACAGACAGACAAATGTACATTACAATTTAGATAGATAGATAGATAGATAGATAGATAGATAGATAGATAGATAGATAGATAGATAGATAGATAGATAGATAGATAGATAGATAGATAGATAGATAGTGCCGCAGGTGGCTGGGGTGGCGACCCGGCCGGGACACCCCGGAGGACTGGAAGAGGGCTTACGCCTTTCCCAGACCACGTGGGGGCGACTACCCTGGTACCTATGGGGACCACGGGTACAGAGCTTTGAAGCTCAACCCTGTAGGGGCCCGTGGTCACCACCAGGGGGCGCCCCAATGCCTTTGGAGCCCTGGACCTCAGCACTTCCGCCACACCTGGAAGTGCTGGGGGAAAGAGAAGCGGGAACACCCGGAGAACTTCCAGGTGGGCAGCCGGCACTTCCGCCAAACTGGGGAGTGCCGGTGGAAGATTGCCGGGAAGCACCTGGAGCCACATCTGGGTGATTATAAAAGGGGCCGCCTCCCTCCGTTCGTGTGCTTGAGTCGGGAGTGGAGAAGGACGAAGCTCAGGAGGAGAGGCAAGAAGGCGGCCTGAAGAGTAAGGCATTGGACTGTTGGCCTTGACTTTGGGGACTTTAGGGGTTTGTGGTGCACTTATAATTGTAAATAATGTATAATAAACGTGTTGTGGGTGACTTGAAGGTGTCTGCCTGTCTGTGTCCGGGCCGGCTTCCACAATAGATAGATTAACAGTAGTTGTAAAAGTGATGATAATATGTTTTTGTAACTCATCAGGAAAATGCTTTTTAATATTATAATATGCAGTGCTCGTGTCAAATTATTAAAATCTTCACAGTACAACCTCAGGATATTAGCTGCATTCTGCTGTAATAAGACACTTGTTAAAGTGTGATTTTGATTTCCATAACCATTTGCTGGTTTTATGTGACAAATGGTGTTAATTAAAAGTATTGAGTATCTTCCTAATAGTTGACAATATGCCTTAAACATGTGTTAAATGTTCTCTCACACACAAAAACGTAGGGGATTGAGGGTAAATAAAACCCAGTAGAACACTATGGCTGAAGCTGGCTTTAAGCATAAAATGAAAGAGGCAGTCTGAAAATGAACAACTTGGAATTCTTCAGAAGGGTAAAGCCTGGCAAAGTGAAATCTCACTTTGTAATATATGGATAGGATCTAAAATGTGCAGAAGGTTCAAGAATTTCCTTTTGGTTCTTATTAATTTCACGTTTCTTCTATTCAATTGTAGCATACATTTGTTTTGAGCAGTGGCAGTGCAGCCAACATGAACTTGTTTGGAGTGACATATAAACTAAATGTGTTCTCCGATTATGGGTATTCAAATCAATTTTTCCAGGCCCACATTAATCCATGCGCAAATGTATGCCTTTGCAGAGCACTCGCTGAAGTGTTACCGTTAATGTTGGTAATCAGTCACAGAAGAGAGAAGACATACAATTTTTGTGCAGTGTTGCATGGTTGCTTTTAATTTGATGCAAAAGCCATACAGAGAGAAATTTTTGCTGTATTTTCTTGCACTGGAGAAGCATGCATTGCCATGTGCTACAGTTTTCCTGCAGGTGTGAGGAAGGGAATTCAAGTAGACTTATTAAATAAAGGTAGGACAAGTTCAAGCGTGCCCTTGGAGATCACTTACATCAAAGCACCAATCAGAAAGCGGTGCAGATATAATTTGTCATCAGGGATTTCCTGCTGAAGAATTATAGAGAAGATACACGTTGATCAATACTATGGATTTTCACTGCAGTGGCTGATTGTCCAATTGCCGTGAAACATGTGCAGAGATAAAAAGGGCATGTCTGCCACTTGGTAACAGACTGCGGAGTCAGCACAAAGGCTGTCAGATACTTACAGGATACTGTGATAGAAAATTATCATGCTGCAGTGTCCAACTTCCATTTAACATGCTAAAGCAGAGATTTATAGTGCTTCTGTCCTGCTGCCGGGGCATCTAGCCTGCCTGTTAGCACTATGTGAAGATCTCTTCTGTTTCCAAAGAAAGACAGAAACCTAGTTCATACCACAGCAGAAACTTGTTAAGATTTATTTTATGGGCCTGGTTCCACGATGATCAGTGTTCCAGGCTGCTGAATATACAGTATATGTCATCTATAAAATATTCCTATGCTAAAAGAAGGCTCACTGAAAGATTTGAGTCATTGGTGACATTTGGACCTACATCTTTGTACTTTCTAGAGTATTAGTGCAGAAAACTGGGTTGAATTTGTTTCTACAAGTGAGTAAATCAACAAAAAAACTTGCAACAAAAGAAAATCTGCTGATTGGTCAATTTAATAATATACATGTAAAGGAAAAAAACATATTTTCTTAAATGTCTTTTAAGATATCTTCACAACTCTTGTTTCAAATGTTTGCTAATAGAACAGATGAGAATAAGTGAATGGTCTCTGTCAAAGTATTTCTCAAACCACGTTCTTTCAAAAAGGGGTCAGTATTTGATGCTGATGTGTAAGCGAGTCCGAAGAACTGTTTCAACAATATGTCAAAAAATTTGGCCATCAACTGTTCCCCACCTCAATGACCTTTATTACAGGAAGGTTAGTGAGAAAGGCCAGCTCTATCCTGATAGAAAGTAACAGTTCTCAAAATTCAATGTTTCAGCTGTCGACAGTTTTTAAAGCATAAGAGTGAAAGATTTATGAATTTGTGAACTGTAAATCACAAATTGGGTGCACACAGTCATAGGACCCTTAAGAACTGTGACAAATATGGTGTATTAATTGAGTTGAGCTATAACTGGAATAAATATCAGGTGTGTAATGAATTATTACAATTTACTTTCCTTGAGTTATGCTGCTGTATCTGTTGAGTAATGATGTAAGACTTTATATATATGCTGCTAAAGAAATTTCAAACTACATACACTGATATTCACACCTACTGTATATGAGCTTTTTGGAAATCCCATTCCAAAATCATGGGCATTTAAATAAAGATCCCCCACCTCCTTGGGAAGGCCTTCAACATAATTTTGGAATATGTCTGTAGAAATCTGTGGTTATGTAGCCAAAAGAGCATTGGTGAAGTCAAGAACTGATGTTGGCTAAGAAGACGTGGCTCACAATCAGAACTCCATTTCAGCCCAAAGCTGCTCAATATGGTTGAGGTCAGAACTCTATACAGGCCACTCCATTTGTTTCATATCTTCATGGACCTGGCTTTGTGTACAGTGATACAGTAATACTGGAACAGAAAAGGGCTTCCCTGAACTATTGCCACAAAGTTGGAAGCACACAATTGTATACAATGTCTTTCCATTCTGTAGCATTAATAGAACCCTTTACTAGAACCAAGGGGCCTAGCTAAACACAACCCCAGGCCATTACCTCAACTCTACCAAACTTTTCAGTAGACACTATTCTATCTGGAAGGCAGTGTTCTTCTTGTATCCATCACTTCCAGATTCATCCATCAAATAGTGAAGTGTGATTTATTACTCCAGAGAACACTTTCCACTGCTTGAGAGTCCAATGGTGGCATGCTTTACACCACACCAGCCAATGAGCGACATTACCATAGTGATTTTAGGTTTTTGTGTAGCTGCATGGCTAAGGAAGACAAATTCTTGAACCTCCTGATGCACACTTCTTGCACTGATGTTGCTTCCAGAGGCAGTTTGGAACCCTGTTCTGAGTGATGCAACAGAGGATAGTTCATTTTTACTCGCTATGCGCTTCAGCACCTGGTGGCCCCACTCTCTGAGTTTGCATGGTTTACCAGTTCGTGGCTGAGCAGCTGTTGATCCTTGATGCTCCCATTTCACTATAATAACACTTACTGTTGACTGGGGCAGATCTAACAAAGCAGAAATTTCACATAACAACTTGTGGGAAAGGTGGCAATGTTTAAAGTCACTGAGCTCTTCAGGATGACCCTTTCTACTTCTAATTTTGATCAATTTAGACTGCATGGCTATGTGCGTGATTTTATGCACCTGCATTATAATGGGTGATGCTGTAACACCTGATCTCAACATTTGAAAAGGTGTCCACATACTTTTTTTCCATATAGTGCATATAAAGGTATGCTTTCTTAACTATTGTAAGAAAGGGGCAGTAAACCTGGGCTGGCAGAAAGACGTGACAGGCCCAAGTTTTAAACAAAGCAACCTGAGATTGCACACTTACTAAAGGAGAAAAGCACTCATAAAGCCATATATCACAGTATGTGACAAGGGTTTACACCCCATATTTCAACACTTATGTTTGCACACTGAATATTAACATTATTACCATGCCAATAACAAATAGTAATGGAAATTACCTTAAACAAGGAGAACTGATGAAAACAACATTGACAAGCCTTTCAATGCATAGGATTGGTACACCATTTTTATTTCCCATGCCCCTTCTATAATGGCACTGATGCATAACTGGTAGAAAAAGCTACCAGAGCAGAATAGGAGAGGCCAGGTATGGATCCCATGTGCAATCCTGATTGTAGATTTGTCACAAAAATAACCACTGTGGAACATTACCATCACCATAGCACCCACACTACTGCCACACTGCTTTGCTCACTCTGACATTTCTTCATGCCCTTATTCATCCGCCAGACCCCAAGGAACATCTCCTTTAGAGACGGTATTCCTAAAAACTCTTTAGAGGAAGAGAATTTCTAGTTACTTAAGCTCTTTCCAGCTGAGATATATTTAGCAGTGAAATGCCAGCAATCTCAAACAGATTAAATTTCAGTTTTTTAGTTTCAATTTATTTTTGTATAGCGCTCTTCGGTGAGTACAAGTTCGGAACACAAGTTCACAGCTGTAATGAAAAACATTAATAAATAAATGAGAAAGACATTATCTGCAAATAGCATGGATGCATCCCTGAAATCCCCATACTGAATACTGATATTGCTCATATGAAAATTACAAAAAGGAGTGAAAATAACCAGAAAAAAATGGAAGATGTTGCAAACGTTTGGCTGTACAGGCAAATACCTTCTAAAAATTTGAGTCCCTGTATGCCCTTGGTGCTCTAATGCTGTGCCATTTTACCCATCATGAAAGCCACAACTGGTGTCTGATTTAGTCTACTAATGTTTTTGACTTTGATTTGCTTTTTACACACTGAATGCTCTATTTTAGATTAAATTGAATATTTTTGTTTGATTGTAACTAGCCCCTCATGGACCTTTACTTCATGAATTACCTATAGATCTATATCTTCATTTTTCTGTGTACTCCTTGCTAAATTTGACAGAGTATAACACCTTTCTTTATATTTGTATCTCTGCTACCATGTTATCAGAAGGTTTCTCTAAGCAATTCATTTGGTTTTTGCTCACTTTGGACTGACAACAGTGTTCATTATCATAAGTTGTGGGTACCTACACAATAAATATATTTTTTAAAGTATGCAGCAATATTTGAAATTGTTGTTTTAATTCTCTATGAAACAGCAAGGGCATTAGGAATCTGGGAATAAAAATATAGCTTCTGTATTTTGAGTGGAGGTAATAGAGGCTGTTTGAGCAAGTGTTCAGTATGCCTCCAAGCTTTCTTCTTCTACACTAGGAAAAGGCCACAGTACAGACCAAAGGAGTGACTGCATGACCCTGACAATCCATAGGCCCGGAAAATGAAATTTTCAAATAATTGATGATTATTTAGAGACACTGGGGAAAATTACTTAAAAGATAACCAAACTTGCAGATAAACTGTATCATCTACTTTCATCTGCAAATGTTCTTAGATCCACATATAGGATGAAATATTTTTTGGGGAAATGAAATTGTGTTAATGCTAGAATACAGAGCATGTACTGACTGATCCATATGTAAATACTCTGTCAGAAAGCCAGGGCTCCTACCTGGCCGAGAAACCTGTTTAATGGAAGGACACACATATACAGTGCATCCGGAAAGTATTCACAGCGCATCACTTTTTCCACATTTTGCTATGTTACAGCCTTATTCCAAAATGGATTAAATTCATTTCTTTCCTCGGAATTCTACACACAACACCCCATAATGACAACGTGAAAAAAGTTTACTTGAGATTTTTGCAAATTTATTAAAAATAAAAAAATTGAGAAAGCACATGTACATAAGTATTCACAGCCTTTGCCATGAAGCTCAAAATTGAGCTCAGGTGCATCCTGTTTCCCCTGATCATCCTTGAGATGTTTCTGCAGCTTAATTGGAGTCCACCTGTGGTAAATTCAGTTTATTGGACATGATTTGGAAAGACACACACCTGTCTATATAAGGTCCCACAGTTGACAGTTCATGTCAGAGCACAAACCAAGCATGAAGTCAAAGGAATTGTCTGTAGACCTCTGAGACAGGATTGTCTCGAGGCACAAATCTGGGGAAGATTACAGAAAAATTTCTGCTGCTTTGAAGGTCCCAATGAGCACAGTGGCCGCCATCATCCGTAAGTGGAAGAAGTTCGAAACCACCAGGACTCTTCCTAGAGCTGGCCAGCCATCTAAACTGGTGACCAAGAACCCAATGGTCACTCGGTCAGAGCTCCAGAGGTCATCTGTGGAGAGAGGAGAACCTTCCAGAAGGATAACCATCTCTGCAGAAATCTACCAATCAGGCCTGTATGGTAGAGTGGCCAGACGGAAGCCACTCCTTAGTAAAAGGCACATGGCAGCCTGCCTGGAGTTTGCCAAAAGGCACCTGAAGGACTCTCAGACCATGAGAAAGAAAATTCTCTGCTCTGATGAGACAAAGATTGAACTCTTTGGTGTGAATGCCAGGCGTCACGTTTGGAGGAAACCAGGCACCGCTCATCACCAGGCCAATACCATCCCTACAGTGAAGCATGGTGGTGGCAGCATTATGCTGAGGGGATGTTTTTCAGCGGCAGGAACTGGGAGACTCGTAATGATAAAGGGAAAGATGACTGCAGCAATGTACAGAGACATCCTGGATGAAAACCTGCTCCAGAGTGCTCTTGACCTCACACTGGGGCGACAGTTCATCTTTCAGTAGGACAACGACCCTAAGCACACAGCCAAGATATCAAAGGAGTGGCTTCAGGACAACTCTGTGAATGTCCTTGAGTGGCCCAGCCAGAGCCCAGACTTGAATCTGATTGAACATCTCTAGAGAGATCTTAAAATGACTGTGCACCGACACTTCCCATCCAACCTGATGGAGGTTGAGAGGTGCTGCAAAGAGGAATGGGCGAAACTGGCCAAGGATAGGTGTGCCAAGATTGTGGCATCATATTCAAAAAGACTTGAGGCTATAATTGCTGCCAAAGGTGCATCGACAAAGTATTGAGCAAAGACTGTGAATGCTTATGTACATGTGATTTCTCAGTTTTTTAATTTTTAAAAAATTTGCAAAAACCTCAAGTAAACTTTTTTCACATTGCCATTATGGGGTGTTGTGTGTAGAATTCTGAGGAAAAAAATGAATTTAATCTATTTTGGAATAAGGCTGTAACATAACAAAATGTGGAAAAAGTGATGCGCTGTGAATACTTTCTGGATGCACTGTAGGGCATTATTTCCCCCAAAGCCCTAGATGGCAGCAATAAACCCCCAAAACGATTTGGGACGCATTTCCCACTAGAAAATAGAAAACGTGTGTGGCTGAACTTGTGTCCTGCGTCTGTCTGTCTGTGTTGGGTTTGGGGAGCTGTGTGCCCCTGCAGGCCACAATATCTATAAGCACTGATGTATTAAAAGACAAATCTACATTTTTTGTATTGAGTCTTGAGTGGCATGTAGCTGGACTGAATATAGAATTTAGGATAAGTTTAGTATTTTCAAATCAAAGTTATTTTTTCAACAAACATTGTATATGTTAATTTGCCACATGAAATTGTGTTCTAGAGTGAAGCATATTTTATTCATTTTAAAAAATAACTAGCCCACTTTTGCATTTTATAATGCAAAAATATAATGTTTATTTCACCGTTCATCTTCCTCCATGGCACTCTTTGGGATGATGGATGCAGATTCACCTTGGAAAGTCATCATCAAGTGCAGTCATTGATACTGCATGTTGATCAAGGCTTTGTATCTTGATTGTCCCACAATCTCCAGGATCATGGGCTACCTGACCAAGAAATAGCAGTTTGTGAGGCTGAGGGACTGTGTGTCAGAAATGGTAGTGTGTAATAATGGAACACCTCTGGGAACTCTCTTGTCTCCATTCCTGTTTACCCTGTGCACAACAACCTTCCAGCACAATACCAGTGCTTGCCATCTACAGAAATTTTCAGATGTCTCACCGTCATAGGCTGTATTAATAACGGAGATGAGTGAGAGTACAGGAAAGTTGCGGAAGATTTTGTCTTGTGGTGCAGGAACAATAACTTGCAACTCAACATCAGCAACACAAAAGATCTGGGGGTGGACTTCCAATGTGCCATGAAACCTCTGAGACCAATCACCATTCAGGGGAAGGATGTGAAAGTGGTGTAGTGCTGCAAGTACCTGGGGTTCACATAAACAACAAACTGGACTGGTCTGGCAACACAGTGGCACTACACAAGAAGAGCCAGAGCAGACTGTACTTGCTAAGAAGACTTAGGTATTTTAATATGTGTTAATGTTTGTCCAGTTCACAGTAGCCAGTGTGGTGTTCTACTCTGGGGAAGCAATCTGAGCACAAAAGGAGCACAATGCCTGATCAAACTTATCAGGAAAGCCTGTGCCATTACAGGGCAAACCCTGGACACACTGGAACCTGTTGTAGAAAAGAGGATGGTGGCAAAATTGGATGCCATCATGAAAAATCCTCTTCATCCCCTCCAGGAGGTGCTCTCTTAGAGCACTTTTAGCCACACGCTCATTCCACCACAATATGCTAAGAAGCACTTCTGGGGATCCTTTCTGCCCACTGCTATCAGGCAATTGAGTGCTTCCACCTGATGTACTTGTTAAGTTTATTTATTTATTTATTTCACGGCAAGCAGAGAAGTGAGCAAGAAATGTATTCTCACCTCGAGAAAGTAGTACCAAGAATCTGTGATAAAACTGATTATATAAAGTTTATCTTTGTGTGGCATGTCTTCTTGAATTAAAACCTTTGTTACTTCAAAGTGGACATGTTTAGTAAGTCTTAAGGCTTTTTCAGAATAGGATCCCAGTACACATGATCACAAGTATAAAACACAAGAATGGGCCAGTTATTATTTGTTTTTAATTTATGAAATAAGCTTCATTTTAGAATGCAATTTTACATGGCATATTAATATATCCCATGATTGTAAAGAAATAACTTTGACATAAAAAATTCCAAACTTATCCTATATTTTCATTCATCTGTTTATTTCACTGTAAATTATTACAAAGTCATGAAAAAGTTTTGCATCATCTTGATTTCCTCTATTATTGCATATTGTTCATACTGAAAGTTTTCAAGCGATCAGCAATAACTGAATACAAGATAAAGGGCACTTAAACAAACAAACAAGATTCTTTTTTGTTTGCAATTTGTCGTTTATTGCATGAACAAACTTATGCAACCCCACTTAACATCTTCTGAATGCTAAACAGAAATGGATTCAACTGTCTCATTTTTGGTAACTAAAAAGTACATTGATAATTTTACGCAACCCCACCACGCCCCAATCCCAACAACGCCCCAATCCCCCCCGCATCATTTACCAGATGAATTATATTACAAGACTTTCTTTCCTGATAAGCGGTGAGGTGCTGTATTTTTATAAAGATGTCACATCTGCTTTTGTTATAAAAAAAAAAAAAAAAAAAAAGCTGATTCTTTTCAGCTGGCAGCTGACTTTAAGTAAACATTTACATTAAGCTTTAAATTGATATTAAGAAATAACATTTTTAAATATCTGGCTTATTACTTATGTCAAAAGGTTTCCATTGAGATGTTATTGGTTTTTAATGAAATATCAGAATGACTTTATAGTGTTCTCATCCTCAGTGTTCACTCTTTCATTGATCCAAGGAGCATTAGCCTACTCAGTAAACAACGGACATTTTCAACCCTGGCTGGGATGCCAACTCATACAGACCCATAGAGTCCACCACAATGGAGTTGCTAAAACACCTATCATGCACCCTTCTGTGACACCCTTCTTAATGGAACATGACCTTTTTATTTACTGAGAACGCACAAAGTTATTTTGTAGTTCTGCTGTTATACTTATTATAGATATGCTTAAAATGTTCTTCATGGTGTACTGCATCCTATCTTTGCTCATATGGGCAGAATCTTGCTGTCTGCATTTTGGAACATGCTGTAAGATAGTGTTCACTATAATCCCACACAGCAAGTTAACATATGCCAAAATTCTGTCTGCCAACAAAAGACAGTGGCACATGTGTTAGTAGCTGTGATGGTCTCCTCTTTCTGCAAAACTCCTGGTGTTTCAGACATTTTGTGAGCCTAAAGCTGAAAGGCAGAGGATTTGAGCCTGGACATCACTGATTCTACTAATACATTTTTTGCCAGGTCTCCACTGCCAGCCCCCCAAGCTCTCTGAAGGTGCTTAATTAAGACAGGCCTTAGTAATCAACTGGAATTCCATATGCCTCTTCTGAAAAGAGGAGTTCGGGTGGTTTAATTAATATATCTTCATTTTTTTTAAACATAAGGCTTAACTCTATAGAGACAATGATATGTCTGGATTTGATTTTCTGGAGCTGGCAGAAACTCAAGCTGTCAGAAATTCATACTAGAGAAGAGCATGGAAAATTTCAGCTCCCAAACAAAAGACAACAGAAGAGCAAATGAATGTAAAATAAAACCATAAAACAAAAAGAGTCTTAATTTTGAGTAGCTGACAAGAGAAAACACTCCAAAAAAAAAAAAAGAAAAGAGAAAGAAAAAAACACACACACTCTGCCTAAATAGCAGTCTATCACTGCCTTTAAAGAAAGAAAGACTTTTCAAATCAGTTTAAGTTGCTCTAAATTTCCCTTTTCTACTGTCAGTATATTATTTTTAAACCGACAGCTGTCTGTCGATCAAACACTGGTCTCAGACACGTTTCTGCAGTTGGAATTACTCATTTTAGGTATTTATTCAGTCAATCAATCAGTTTTTATTTTTATTGAGCACCTTTCAGACTACTCTTCTTTTAAGCTGCATTTTTCTCGACAAAAGGGCCCAAAGTGCAGGATGGGGGAAGAACCAATTCACATTTGGAGCTGCCAGCATGGAGAGAGAATTGTTCACTTACAGGTTAAAAAAAAGAAAAGAAATCGGAATTTAACACAGAAACAATTAAACCTATTTTCTGGATGTTATATTATTATGTAGTGCTTCATATAACCCAGACTCAATTCTAGTTAAACAAACAAATATTAAAGGTTTGGACGCTAAATAGTTAAGCAATTTACATTCATCTACTGGCCCTAAAATAATATGAAGCCAAACTGTGCTGGCTCTGGCTCCTGAGGTGCTGCTTTCAGTTACATTACTAGTTAATGTGATTCATTTATTAAAGTACCATCCTATTTTCTATGTGGATTACTCATTTTTCTGTTGGTAGATATTTGACTATTTGTACTCCTAAAATATCTGCCTGTAAAGAACTGTTGTTGGATTCTCTGAAGAAGAATGTGGATGAAACTGGATTATATCCATGTGCATATGTCCATAAGTTGCAAATACTACTAAACAAGAAACTTGTTTAGCAAGAGCTGTGTAATTACCATAAATCATTTATTCATTTTTCATATCTAGTGAAATCAATTTATAGTCATAGAATCAAACATAAAGTGAATTTTTTCCAACCCAGGCTCCATTTTGAATATCCTTAGGATTTCCAGGCTTAAAATATTTACTGTATTCACATTCCTCCTGTGTTTCACCAACAAAATCCATCCATCCATCCATCCATCCATCCATCCATCCATCCATCCATCCATCCATCCATCCTCTTCCGCTTATCCGAGGTCGGGTCGTGGGGGCAGCAGCTTGAGCAGAGATGCCCAGACTTCCCTCTCCCCGGCCACTTCTTCTAGCTCTTCCGGGAGAATCCCGAGGCGTTCCCAGGCCAGCTGGGAGACATAGTCCCTCCAGCGTGTCCTGGGTTTTCCCCAGGGCCTCCTCCCGGTTGGACGTGCCCAGAACACCTCACCAGGAAGGTGTCCAGGAGGCATCCTGATCAGATGCCCGAGCCACCTCATCTGGCTCCTCTTGATGCGGAGGAACATCGGCTCTACTCTGAGCTCCTCCCAGATGACCGAGCTTCTCACCCTGTCTTTAAGGGAAAGCCCAGACACCCTGCGGAAGAAACTCATTTCAGCCGCTTGTATTCGCGATCTCATTCTTTCGGTCACTACCCATAGCTCATGACCATAGGTGAGGGTAGGAACATAGATCTACTGGTAAATTGAGAGCTTTGCCTTACGGCTCAGCTCCTTTTTCACCACGACAGACTGATGCAGAGCCCGCATCACTGTGGACGCCGCACCGATCCGCCTGTCGATCTCACACTCCATTCTTCCCTCACTCGTGAACAAGACCCCAAGATACTTGAACTCCTCCACTTGGAGCAGGATCTCGCTCCCAACCCTGAGAGGGCACTCCACCCTTTTCTGGCTGAGGACCATGGTCTCAGATTTGGAGGTGCTGATTCCCATCCCAGCCGCTTCACACTCAGCTGTGAACCAATCCAGTGAGAGCTGAAGATCACGGCCTGATGAAGCATACAGAACAAAATCATTGGCAAAAAGCAGTGACCCAATCGTGAGTTGACCAAACTGGACCCCCTCAACACCGTGGTTGCGCCTAGAAATTCTGTCCATAAAATTACACTTTGGTAACTTTATGAGTTAAGAGACATCATTACTGTTGACTTTTGTAGCCTAAAAGAATTCTCCAACCGCCCAAACCCAGCATAAGCAGATACAGAACACAGTTCAGCACACGTTTTTATTTTGTTTTTTGTGGTAAACGCTTTCCTTCATTTCCCACCTGCACAGCACAGTCCCAGCATAAGAACACAACACAAATCACACTTTTTCTTCTCTCCTTCTCTTTCTCTGTCTTTCTGCCTCCACTCCTCCTGGCAAACTGTCCTCTTTCATCCGACTTTGGCTCCCAGACCAACTGGTGCCAACTGGCTCCTTTTATAGGGCACCCAGAAGTGCTCCAGGTGTTCGATGATCTTCCTCCGGCAGCACTTCTGTGTTTCACGGAAATGCTGCAATAAATTGCTTAGCCATTCCTACAGCAACTCTTGGTGGCGCCCACAGAACCCAACAGGGCTACTCCAAACTCCAACTCCCATGGAGCTCTGTTGGAGTCTGAGGAACCACTGCAACCCAAGGGGGCTGCCATATAGCTCTCCAGGGGCGGTGGGGGGTAATGCCCTGAATATGCTCTCTTCCCCGGGTCCTTCCACTATATAGGCATCCCAGCCGGGGCTCTGGCCATCCAGCACACGTTGTATAAGGTTTTTTAAAGAAAGAATTTAAAGAAATGGCAGTGAGACCATGGTTTTGATTTTCCTTAAATTGTCTGCTTTCTTTGGTGCACAGGTTGTACATTACTCTCCATCTTCTCTAGTAAGACTAGAAACACAAATCCTCTAGCATCCTTCTTCCAACACACCTCCAATTTCCTTGAAAAAGCAATAAATAAACAGATCGCAATCAAAACAGGATTATTTGAAATAGATATTTTTTTCAAATCAATGCTGTAATATTGATAACATTACTTTCAAATGAAACAAATTATATGTACACATCTCTAACCTATTATTAATCTCTTACAAAATGAAATGCTTTACATATAGACATATTTAGCTTATTACTTAACTCAATAAAGTGATACTGAACAATTGTTAGAGACGCAGAAGTTATGCCACATGCTCCCCAGGCAGGATTAAGTGTGGGAGGAGAAAAGATGAAAAACATTGAGTTTGTACTTAAAAAAAAGAGGTTTCCTCAGCTTGAAAGGGGAGGACATTTGTAGAAACCTGTATATTTTGTGAAAGTTTGATTTAATTTAGGTGAAGTAAGAATTTATAAATTGTTATTTCCTTGTAAATTTTCTGTTCCTTAATTTTTTATAATGGTAAACTTTTTTCGAACATGAAGTCACTAATTATAATTACGTGGCATATGTATATTGCATTTATTGGTTATCTATCTGTTATATACAAAATGCCAAATACTATACTGTTCAGTAGTTAAATGTTCAGTAAAGACAACTGACTTGGGGTCTGTTCCTAGAGCCTAGAACTACTACTTACCAAGTTAGAATCCAATTTGAGTCCTCATTCAACACACTTTCTCTCTTTCTCCCCCCATCACTGTCTTATAGTTGTTGAGCTCCTTAATACAATAACAATCATATACATAAAATGAACAGGAAGATTCACAAGTCTTTCTGTTCTTACATTAAATAAAATGCTGAAAATACATACAGTATGTAAACTTTCAAAAAGCATAATGAATGCTGCATTATTTTGGAGTGCACTACATGCAGCAGGCTGCATCAGATCCCACCACTTTAGAAATTTAGCTAAATAAAGTTCGAGACTGCACTATCTTTAAGAAACACCAGGTGGAGCACTGAAAGCTTAAAATTGCATGTTGAGGATTTGAGCTTCTACAAGAAAACCTGCGTTCAAATTTTGGTCTAGACTCAACAACAATCTTTTTCAATTTATATAGCATATTAGCCAAAGTACTTAGCATTGCCTGTGTATAATTAAATGGGAGAAAAACTGTCTTTTGGAAATTCAGTATTGCTAAATATAACCAATGAGAGGACAAAAAGACATTCTCTTAGACAAAAGCTGTAATCCTGCAAAACAATTGGAAATTAATTCAGGAAAAAATGCTGTACATACCTGAGATTGTGTTTTGGCTGTTACAAAAGTTTGTGTGTGATAATAACAATATCCTTGCCCCGGCGCAATCATGGTGCCTGATGGGAATTGTAGTCCCCATGTTGGCACTGCTTTTTGAATTGCTCCACTCCCATTATAACTTCTCTTTCCAATAGGAATAGGGCCTATATTTTAAGTTGGACCAAGGCATATGCAAAATTCAATTAAAATCATTTCGGCTGTTTTTTCATGATTAGCAAAAAATAAAAAAGATCCATATGGAATCTGCTTACAATTTTATTTATATAACATGTAAGCTGTAAACTGTTTAGACTTTCATCATATTTTTGCTCTGCTGTACATGATGTAGGGCGGCACGGTGGCGCAGTGGTAGCGCTGCTGCCTCGCAGTTAGGGGACCCGGGTTCGCTTCCCGGGTCCACCCTGCGTGGAGTTTGCATGTTCTCCCCGTGTCTGCGTGGGTTTCCTCCGGGCGCTCCGGTTTCCTCCCACAGTCCAAAGACATGCAGGTCAGGTGGATTGGTGATTCTAAATTGGCCCTAGTGTTTGTGTGTGTCCTGCGGTGGGTTGGCACCCTGCCTGGGATTGGTTCCCTGCCTTGTGCCCTGTGTTGGCTGGGATTGGCTCCAGCAGACCCCCGTGACCCTGTGTTCGGATTCAGCGGGTTGGAAAATGGATGGATGGATGGATGTACATGATGTGTACTTTTCAAGCTTGCATCTATCCAGAGAAAATTCAAAATGAGTTTTGGTAGAAAAAAAAAAAATAATAATAAATTGCAGTTAATTGTGCCTACTAAGACGCTGAAGTACTTGATACAAGATAAAACCATACATATACAAGGGAAGTTCAAAAAGTTTCCGCACTTTTTTTTTTTAACTCTATTTGTTAAGAATTTCAAAAACAAATTACATCACTTTTCTACATTGTCACCTTCGTTTGCGATACAATTTTACCAGCGTTGTACCAACATTTTAATGCCAAATTACTTCTCCTCCCGCCTTCACCATTTCCAATGAAAATATAAAAGTGTGGAAATTTTTGAACGTCCCTCATACATAACCACAGATGAAAGTACTACTACAGCTAAAAACTATTTGAAAATGTACACAACATTATTCTATCTTTTGTATTATAATACATTATTAACACATCTTTCTTGGAATATTTAGTAGACAAGTGATAATGTGGATAATAATAATAATTATTATTTGATGAAAATTTTGATTTAGAATTGAATTATGTTTAAATCTGTTCTTTGCCATTCTGATGATAATAGAGGCACACCCACAGAAGGGATTACATTACAAGTACTCATTACTGAAATACCGAACTGACATTACTGGAATTGCTTAACTTGGTTAAAGATCAACAAGTGGTCTTGTTTTAATATTCTTGTTTGATTTAGTTAAGATTAAGAATTGATTGATTTTCTGTTTGGCAAAAGGGACTATCATTAGAATAGTCTAATTATACATTTATTTTCTTTGGAACAAGGATAACAAGGAAGTTAGTGATTTAGCCTGCACAGGATAGACATGCCTAATAGACTGGAGATATAATCCAGACAATAACCTAGGGAGAGCACATTCTTGTTCTTCTGAGAATAACCTAAACCCCTGGAGAGGTACAGTTACTAAGAAATTTACTGCTTGGACAGTGAATGAACACCACCTTTCAATTAGCTACAGCTACAAGAGTCCAGGTTTCATACAAGACAGTGTGGTGTAGTTGTTATGGCATAAGACTTCAAACACATTGGTTGTGGGCAATGTTCCCTCTAAGGAGTAGCATATAGTGAGCAAAAAACATTGTTTATGAGCGACATGTTGTTTAAGCCAAAAATTTATGAGCACCAATTTTCGCGTAGCGATTCTGGGGTTTATTTCAGAACAATGACAAGTTGTATTGACATTTGAAAAATACTTAAAAATTGAAGAAGCAGGTTTACATAAGCAAAATATTTATATTAAGTAAATGTACTAAGTTAAACTTACTAAATTAGTTCCTCAGTCAAATTCAAATAGTCTCTCTTCTGCTTTTTTCTGCTGTCCAGATGTTATAAACTTTATCTATGTGTACAGCCTTTCCAGAATTCAAGAAGAGTTTAATTTTCATTAAA
Source organism: Erpetoichthys calabaricus (assembly GCF_900747795.2). NCBI lineage: Eukaryota > Metazoa > Chordata > Cladistia > Polypteriformes > Polypteridae > Erpetoichthys > Erpetoichthys calabaricus. Next base: position 132,588,681 of record NC_041403.2, read on the forward strand.
TGTTCCAAATGTTCAACTTCTAAACGGTTTCTGGCTTTAGTCTTTATACTGTTCATCAGGCTAAACCCTCTTTCACAGTCTGCACTTGAGGCCTGGAATGTGCCGCAAATATCCATGATTAAGAAGAGTTCATTTAAGTGATCCTGTTGTTGAGTGAATGTAAGAATATCTGAAAATGTCTTTAATGCTCCACATTTTAACTTCTCATTAATAAGAATTTTGAATTCTGAATACTGTTTACAAAGATCACTTTTAAGAATATCTTCATCTTTCTGTAGGAGAAGACAGTATCTGGCTGCAAGGCTTTTCATCTGCTCATGTCCAAATGAATACTCCTCCTGATTTGCAGTGGCACAGAAAGAGTCTTTTTCAAATATTGACCAATCTTTTAATTCATCATCTGGAAATCGGCTGTCCATATGGTCACACATCTGCTGGATAAATTGTATTATTGATGTTGTGTTCACTGGGACTTGAAATGAAGAAATTAGAATGCTTGTTTCTTCAAGGAAATGCTTCTTCTCTCCCAGATACTGTGATCGCAGTTTCTTAATTTTTGCTTTTGTAAACTGAAAGGCTTCAACAGTTGAAAGCACACTTCTTTGGAGAATTTTAGTTAATTCTGCTAGTTCTGCTAGAACGTCATTAAGTATTCCAATTGCTACATGGTGTTCTGGATTACGTATACTCTTCCATGCATTATCTATACCCAAATCCTCACGATGGGCTATACAATGTTGCTCTGATAAATGTGGAATTGACTGTCGCAATAGTGCAGCTACACCTTTTCTTTTACCCAGCATGACCGAGGCTCCGTCAGAAGTAAACATAACCATCTTGTTTAAATCAAACCCGTTTTCAAAATAAAAGTTCTAAATAGCTTGAAAGATTGATGAACTATCGCATGCTATTAACTTCAGGATTCCCGCAAACACAGTTTTATAGACGGATTCATTTTCACTCCTGCACTTTATGTATAAAATTAACATCTTCGAAACGGAAATGTCAGTTGACTCATCAACTATCAAGGTATGATAAGCTACTTTCCTTATTTCGGTATACATTTCAGTTTTGATAGCTGAGTTTATACACTCACTAAACTCAAAGGCATAGTTCTTACTTCGCCAACTCTCTGGGATTTTGACATATTTTTCGACGTGATCATGAATATCCTGAACTGACAGCATTGAAGAATTTATTCTAATAGCAAGCAAAACGTTATCTATTAAAATCTTTACCTCATCCGGGGTTGTTTGTTTTCGCTGTGTGGTCTCTTTCCTGGTTTCACGATCTTCTTTTGATTCAGTTAGCATACTTTTAAAAATCCCTCTGCTTTGATTTTTAAGTTTTGTGACACAATCCACATGAGATTTTTGACCTAAATTTTTTTTAGATGATCAACTTTCCAGTCGGTCCATGTTTTTCCTGCCGTCCATTCACTGTTGGCTCCAGCTTTCACGCAAATTTTGCATATACAGTAACACCACGTGCTTCAGAGTACTCGAAAATTTCACCCAGCTGCGCGTGTTGTCCAGAGCCATGTGGCAAGTCTGCGTCTACTGAACATCCTGTCAACCATTGTTTCTTGAATTCCAAACATCGCTTTTTACTCGCATTTCCTGAACAATTGTCTGCCTGACGCTTAGACATGGCTCTTGATTTTAAACTCCTAATATAAACTGATGCGCCTAATTCTATGTAAATCAAAATATGTGCGTAAAGAAAGGCTTTAAACACGAGTCGGAAGTAGAAAATAAATAAAACTTTCTAACTTCGAACTTATAAGTCTATTTTCAAACAAAGATAATCACATATGCAGAGTCAAACAAACAGAAACAAGTTTCAAACCATTTTTACCAAAGTTAATCACATACGCTGACTCGCTGAGACAAACAGAAACAAGTTTCAAACAATTTTTATAACGCAAGCACATTTGTTAGGTGGCGGCCTAAAAGAATAAGACCTTCGGCTTTGGACTCCGACGGTCGGAGTGAGCGATCGTGTGATAAGTACGAGCGACACCGTCGGAATGAGCGATCGTGCGGGAAGTATGAGCGACGCTCTGAATTCGTGTGAGCGATTGCTCACGCGCTCAGCTTAGAGGGAACATTGGTTGTGGGTAAGGTTGTCAGGTCCTGAAAACACTTCCAGCCCAAGGACAGATTAAAGAACACATAGTGGCTCAAGAAACTAACCAAATATTTGACACATACTGTACAAAGTGACACAATGGAAATCAGTGGGCGAGGTCCCCCTCAGAGATTTTGAGAGGGAAAAAGTTTGTATAAAGGACCAAAAAGCAGGTGAGGAGGGTCTCGGATGAGTGAAAAGACCAGTAACAGAGCAGAGGAGGAAGTGTGAAAAACAGCCCAAAATACTAAGTCAAATAATTAGTCAAAAATAATGTAACCTGCAAAAGCATGGACACCAATCAAAAATTACCCATGGACTTTACTATGGACCTGGCAACACTGGGTAGGGGTTCAAATCCTGCTACTGATACTGTGTGGCCATAATCAATTCACTTCATCTGTCTGTGCTCCAATTGGAAAAATAAAAGAAATGTAATCAATTGTATCTCTTAAATGTTGGCTTGGATAAAGTTGTCAGCCAAATGATAAGTTGTAATAATAATGCTTTATATAGTGCTTCTGATTATAGTTTTACACTTAGATTATATTGAACAGAAACAGTCTGCTGGGAATTAAGAACTCATTATTAATTCCAAGACAGTAGAGGTGAAAGAAGACGTTTTCAATAGACTGTCTGTATGTCATGTAGTCATGGGTGATATGTTTACCTTAATAACCAAAGCCTAAGCTGCCCAGTGTACACAATATGACTGACAATCCTTGAATCTGGTAAGCAGAAATGTGAACACAGCTTATTTGACAGTCCATTCATAGTGAATTCTTGGGTGAAAAAGCACTGTAGGTACGGATGTGTACATCAGTGGCTGAAGTCCCTGCTGCCTGGAGAGTGCACTGTGGGTGACAATTTTGGGTGAAGGAGCTATTTACATTAATAAAGTTTGGAGTAAATGCTGTAGTGATAAGCCAAGTTCAGAGGCTGTAAAAAATACAAAAAAGAGGCAGTTGATCGGTTTATCACAGACATTGGGAAAAAATAAAGTTAAAGAAATAAAGTTTTTATTTACCTGTTTTAGATCCCCTACACAGATTAACAGCAATACAAAGTTTTGGCTGGAGTTTGAGTGACGGGATGTTTGAAGGGCTGCCTGGAGGCCTGCAGGTTCTCTGAGGGTGAGCTGTGGGGCTCAAAAGTGAGTGAGTGAGTGAGTGAGTGAGTGAGTGAGTGAGTGAGTGAGTGAGTGAGTGAGTGAGTGAGAGACTGTTTGTTGTGTTTTTATTAGGTGCTTAGATTATTCATTTTGTTTTGATTATTTTTTTTTAGCCTGTCCATCATGATCCATTTTGTAACTGAATAGGTGGGAGAGTTTTTTGTTTCTGTTTTGGTCTTTTCTTCACTTTTGATTTGGAAAGCACTGTAAATATGCACATACACTGATTTTTTTCTTTTAGGAAGTGTCGTTGCATTGGACTTTGTATTTTTTTTTTTTGCAAGACAGTTCTTTGTAAAATAGTATGGACACTGCTGGAATAAAACAGATTCCTGATTTTGAATAGTTTTTTTTTTTGTCTGAATCTCTAATACTCCATCCCTTGATTGCTTGATCTCGTCTACTGACACCCCAAGTTGGGAGTTGTACAACAGGGTCCTTACCTGGGGTGTCACAGCTCCCACATAGCAAAGATCCCAAGGTTTAGAATCAGTGTGAAAGGAAAAGCATTTTCTGTTATAATACACTTGACAGTACTCTGTATGGGATTTTTTGTTAGTATATGTAATCATTTGCAAATTATTCAATTACAGTATATGCTTAAATGAAGTTCTAGAAATGAATTATGAAAACATAAGGAAAAGGTAACTAAAGGGTTAACTTAATCTGGCATAAAGCTCGAGCATGTGAACCTTAGAGAAAAGACCAGCTTGATTTTCCAAGGTTAGAATGAGTAAATAAGTAACAAACACACCTATAGAAAGGAGGATAAACTACTGGGAAAGCCCAAACACCCCTCCTATGAAGTAGTGCTAAAATCAATAGAGAAGTCCGCATATCACCCCTATTTATAAGGTAATATTCCAGGTAAATGGGAAAGTGGAAAGGAGTCAGAAAATACTGGTGGCTCTAGCTGATTGGATGAAATGAGAAAGCTGTGCATATTAAGAATCAGATGACGTGATTTATTAGGTCAAGTAATGGTAGTCGAAAAGCAAATGAATTGTATTATTAATTGCTCACTCCATGAACTAAGCCATTTGTGCCTGTATTTGTGCAAATAAAGAAATGTTAATCATTCTCATCTGGGCTCTGTGACTGCCTTCTTTAAAAACTGAGGTACATTTTTCCACAACATCTGCAGAAAAGGTGGTGTCTGAGTGGAGAGCCAGCTAATGTTACCAGGAAGCACTCCACTTGCATTCTCTACATGGCTGAGACAAGGATTTCTCCTTTAGCTTACACTGTAAAAACCTGCTTCTGAGGACCAGATGTCACGGGACCACTTCTGCCCACCAGCAGTTGCAATTTGGTGAACTGGATTGGAGCGTTATGTGACTTCATGGCAAAACAACACAGAAATATTATCCTTATATAGAAGTTTCCCTGTCAATATGTTAACCAGCTGGAACCCTATTTTTATGTACTGTACTAAGTAGTTATCAAATTGGATGAGCTCCTTTCCTCTCTTCTGTTATCTCTCATTACTTGGGCATGACTGCTTCTCCTAGAATAGCATTTTCACTCCACCTATAAGTGAATTTCCAGTTCTATGATTTTCTTTGTTGTTGTAAATCAAGACTCCAACATACGATTGATTCTTTAGATGCCACACCAAAGTGTAGAGAAATGGCACTATTTATGATATATTTTCATAGTAACATTTACTTATTTGGCTGTCGCCTTTATCCAAGATGACTTACAATATTTATGATACAATTGTTAAATTTCTTCTTGTTTTTTTATTCAAATTGGAGCAAAGGCAGGTCAAGTGACTTGTTCATGGTCACATAGTGTCAGTATTGGGATTTGAACCCACAACATCAGAGCTTTCTTTCCTAATAGTTTATATAGTTCATGTCATGGACCTTCTCATTCCCTTGTCAATGCCATGTTGTTCTGCTGGCCACGAGTTGATTTCTGATTTAAGAATTTATATTTGTTCTCACTAATTTATAACACATTTCTAATTATTTTGTTGTTTCTTGAACTTGGATTGTATTCCTTGCTTGCTCAGTCATTTTTCTAGTATGTTTTTATATCTTTTTTTTTGTTTGTTTTCTTCTGTTGATGTTACATCCACTTCCATTTTCAAGTATAATTTTTCCAAGCCTTTTATGCTATTTTATGCTAGTTACTAGGCCTGAGTAAAAATATTGTGTTCCGAATAATCATTTGTGACGGAAACCCGGGGTGTCAGCGAGACCAAACCCCGACATGAAGGAAAAAGCAAAAGAACAACGTGCAAAAAATCATGTGGAGGGTGTCCACTCACAAAAAAATTTAAAAAACAGGTTTTCTGACAGTCAGACAGATAGAAAATACTGCCAACTACAGCAGTTGTGATGGAAATCGGGGCGTCAGTGAGCCCAAATCCCGACACGAACACACAAACACAGTCCTGGGTTCAAATAAAGGTTGGTTTATTAACCAGACTCCTCAAACAAGTAGCAACAAGAAAAAAAAACACAGATTTCTCTCTCCACAATTCAATTCTTCCCCACAATTTCTCTCACCACCGCACTGCCCTCCTCCAGTTAAATGTTGCCCTTCTTCTTCCCAGCTCTGACTCGCCTGGTAAGGGAGTGCGGTCCTTTTTATTAATGACCCTTGAGTACTTCTGGTGCCAGGGCCACTGCCCGATAGAAGTACTTCCAGGTCATACGGCAGTCCATTTCAGCAGGGAGCTTGTCTCCCTGAAGTGCCCTCTTGCAGCACCCAGTGACCTCAGCAGGGCTGCTCTGCCTTACGACATCTCCCTACATTCCCTGCTGGATTTCCACTGGGCACAGATATCCGGGGCTGCTGCCATCTAGCGTGCTGGGGGAGTACAAAGCCCCCAGCGATATCTTCTCTTTTTAGTGGGCTGACCATTGCTCCCTTCCTGCCGGGTCTAATGTCTTTTTCCTCCCATCTGCCTCTTAGGCATCCCCGTCCGGGTAAGGAACCATGCCTCTTCTGGCCGGAATGCCCGTCCAGCCCATTTGGCATCTACTGTACACATTATTTTTTGTTTAAACGATTCAATATTGATTCTTAAAATCTCAAGATCGATCGCGTGAATCTCAATCCTGCTTAATTACTGTATGTTGATTTTTGGTTATCTTTATTTTTGGCATCCGATCCAGCAGATGGTGCTAATGCTCCTGTTAAGGCTTTCTATGGAAAAAGCACTTTAGTACTTTGTATAAAATGGTGTGTCCTGTTTAACTGAAATCAGAGTCTTAAACACTTAAATCAGATGTGTAGACTTGCTATGGATTCAAACAGTGTGTTGGTAAAGAACAACTGGATAAAAGTAAATCCATATGTAAGCTGTGCAACTTAGAAGTTAAGTGTTCCTGTAACGCAACAAATATGAGAAATCATTTACCCGGACATCATCCATACACAATCTCAGTGTGAGTGTAGTCTAAGCAAGCTACACTGGAGCTCCAAGCTTCTGTTTAATGTGCCTTGTGCCCAAAAAATAACAGAATTTATAGCAGTTTTTATCTGTAAAGATAAGAGACCCTAACGATAAGAGACCCTACAACCCATCTCATCCAGCAAAGCAAGTGGGCAATTGTTGGAATTATCCAGTAGCTTGTGATGCAAATGTGAGATTGTGCTCAAAACAGATGACTTGAAGTAGCTCCATAATAGCAGCATTATTAGACACGATGGACGGTTCTTTTTCTTTTATGTTCCATTCATTCAGTGTAGCTGTCAACAAGCATCAGTTGTAAATCCACATTTTAAAATGCTCCCTTTTTGTCTGAGGAACATCAGTGCTGATACCCAGCATTACTGGTTACCTATAATGCCTTCACCTGTTTTGGATTTACTAGTCTTTTATTTTGGATTGTCCCGGGGTCTAGTTGCAAGTTCTGGTGCTAGTATAATAAGATGAATGTGAAACTAAAGTAATAAAGTTAAATACTGTTGCACAATAGAATTCAAAACCAACAATATCCAAAGCCAGGATGCCACGCAGAGTTCTACAACCTTCTGGATCCAGTTTAGATTTTCATTTAAAGGTAGTAATAGCTGTACTCAGTCTGCAGAGTGAACCACTTTTCCTGGGCTTGGAGACATTTTTATACATTGCTTAACACAGATAAGATACATTGACACTCCTCCCTTTTTAATAGCTAACACCTAATTGCATTTTGACACCTTTTTTCAATCTCTCTTCAGTCAAGCCCACTTTCCATTAGGTTATGCCCATCCATGCCCATTATATATTATGCTAATATCCAACACTATTTGGCATTTTGCCATCTTTGTCTCCTGTCCTTTTTCAACCATGCCCTCTTATTTCTAATCCTCCTCCCTGACTTTAGCATAAGCTTTCAGAGTGTCATTTTATATTGATGAAGTAGTTAAATGTAAGACTCAGTGCATATCAATGTATTCCAGTGTTTTATACATGTAAGGTTTAGTGCAATACAGAGCTTAACATTGCTTAAACCATATTGGTGTTAAGAATTGCAATATACTTTAAAAAAATAATAATGTCTTACAAGGTGCAGAATCACATAGTAAAACAAGTGCTTAACTAAAATAAATGCTTAATCATATCATGCATTCAAATTTCTGTGCATGCTATATTCTTTATCCACTATGTGATTATATATAAAATATCCATTAAAACATACTTATACTGCATTTCCATAATACTCCAAAAATGCAGATTGAAATGGCACATGACATATTACCATCACAGCACATTTTCAATCAATTCATCAATGGTAAACTCTTCAAAAACAACAAATAGATGAAGTGGTATCTTAGGTCCCATATTTTTCACTCCTCTGTCGCTTTAATCTTTTAAAAAGTTCTTTCAATCATCAAGTAAAATCATTTTTAAGCCCATTTACCAGAATTATACCAGTTCCTTAAGGTGATGTTTCTCAAATGTGATCCTAGTGCATCACAAGGCCTTCTGGTTCTCATTCCCACCAATTTATTAATCAGGCGCCAAGTCCACCTTGTTTAGTACATGATATGCCCATTCAGTTGCAACAATTTCATTAAATATACATTATGTAACATGTGGAACATGGAAAACTTTTAGTTGCCATTAGAAAAACTACACAAAGGTTTGGTCAAAGGCTGGCATGGTGCCGTAATGCTCAACATCAGTTTAATTAATCCCCTTGCACATTGGTGTTGTATAAGAACCAATTATCCAAAGTGATAAATCTTTTTATGTATTCATTATTTAAGAGGGTATAATGAATATGGTTTTGATTTTAAAGATGATTTTTTTCAATCTGACTAAGCTTAAGCATTTGTGTACAAGCAGAAAATCCCTGAATATCTGTAGTAAAACTGGCTAGTGCAGTGACTTCTGACTGTCACTGACAGGAGGAGAAAGCAGTTGGTTATTATGCTAATTTACAACTTTTGAAATAGCTGCTTATTGACATCTTCTGCAGAACGAGTGATAGTCAAGCAGGAGCAGTCATTCTCAGGAGGGAAGAAAAAAATCAGTCCTGACGAAGGCTGTCTCACTTCCCCTGACATATTTTGATGTCAAATGCTGCTTTTTCTCAATTGTTTCAGCCTGAAGTATTATTAATTAGCTTGGCAGGGAGTCAAAAACCTTCCTCTTTTTAAAGAAGCTGATTGAATCTCCTTTGTCAAACTGGCTAACAGTTTGGTGAAGATCCTTGCTCCTCCTTAGAGGTGCAATACTCTGCAGGAAAATTGGTCTCTGTTTTCGTCACATTTTTACCAAGGCTAAGACAAATAACGCAGATTTTGATTTGTCAAACTGATTTTCATTCTTGTGATGAAGGGCACTGTGCTTCCTTGAAAGTAAAGGTGTTTCTTCTTATTTGACAGTGAAATTTTATTGACTTGCCTTTTTGTCTTTGCATCTATTGAGAATGTCTCCTGTCCTTATTCAGTCTGTCAATGCCCTTAGGATTTCAGTATAGTATTGTGATGTAACCTTTTCTTTTGGCTGCATGCTTCTGTATTATTCTATGTGACAATGCAAAATCACAAAGGGAATATTGTATTTAAAATAAGAGATTACCTGATTGAGTTGCCGGTCCTGGTATGTCACCAGTTTGTGTATAGCTGTGAGTCTGTAGTGTCACTGCAGAGAGCCTTCTTCTGATGTTTCTTTACAAAAAACAGAAACTTCTACTTGTTTTTAACATTTTATGACAAAATATTTCCTGACTCATATGAAAGTCCTCCTGCATAAAATAAGGAGGGTGATTGTCTTGGAGAAAGCAACATATGCAGAGAGTTTAGAATAATTTCTTGACATCCTTAATGGAGTTATAGAACATATGAGAATGTAGTACAGTATTCAGAAGCTATGGCTACAAACAATCCAGTGTGTATTGAGGAATTAGGGGACATCAAATCACCAGAATTATTGCTTAGCAAATCTCTGCCTTTCTTGGCACCATCATTTATTAAGAAACTTAATAAATAGCAACATATATCAGCACTTTAGGACTTGGAAACAAATTCAGTCTTTTCAAACATAGTTATAAGAGTAGGATCAATGCTAGGGCTAGACACTATTTCTTGGGACTTCAAGGCATCCATTTCTCATTGATGTATGTTGGCAGGTCACCTCCAAGACTACATTGACCACGTGTTTTAAGCATGCCTATGTTATTTTTGTATTGTAACAAACATATTATGGATGAGAGTAGAATGTAGGCTTTGTGGGACATGGCTGGGTTGAACACAATGATGCTGAGGTTAGTGTTGTCAAGTAGCACTTGTAAATATCTATACTTTGCAAGAATATTATGCCTATCCATTATACCAACACTTACCCATACATGTCAGATTCAGAATTAAGCTAATGTGCATGTTTTTCAGATGAGGTAGAAGCATATGGAAAGAATGAGAATACTCCACAGAGACAGTAACCACAGCAGCATCTGAAGCCAAGACTCTAGAGCCAAAAGGTATTTTATGCTTCAGGGTTGTTCCAGATAAACCTGATCTGGATTTGTCAGGTAGGAAGTGAGTGGATGGGTTATTAATTCTCTGGAACTGCTCTGATACAGAAGAGTGGTTTAGTTTTTCCTTCTTGTGTGCTTTGGTTTGCATTTATAACAATCCAGTCATCCATCTGTTATTGAAAAGTGATGCATGCTAAACAGGGTCATAGCACCTTATGCTATCTACAAAATACTGGATGAGAGTCATAGATGCCAGCCCTTGACAAGATACTGTCACACAAAAGGAATTTAGAGGTGCCAGTATGCCTAGGCAATATGCCAGTCAGGAAAGCTCAAAAAAAACTCACTGAGCTGCCAATTCACTTGTCAATCAATGTTTAATTGTATTAGATTCTGGGATGTTTTCTGCATCTTCTTAATAAACACAAATTTGTTCTTTAACCATTAACAACGTGTGTCAGACTTCATCAACTCACTCAGCAATGTGTTTGCAAGAATGAACCGTAAAGGCCACAGATGCTTATCAGCTGCCACATTCTGTACTTACAGATGATGACTGCTTGTCCAGGCATAAGAATCAGGGACACATGTTTGCCATTGTGGGAGTTTGTTAAAGACTTTATGCTGTCCACCTCATGTTGATGTGAAGCACGACTGCACATTAAACCGGACACGAGCATTGATGAAATGAGGTGGTTTCCAAGTTGTGCTTCGGAAAGTCAAAAGCCAGAGCTTTCCAGAAGTAATTTAATTCCCCACTCCAGCCAATTCCCCGGCTGCCAGGGTTTCAAAAGGTTGGGATTGTGAAGGGGGTTGGTGACCTCGGTCTAATTATTAGAGTACAGTGGAGCACATTGCAGGGTGTCTGAGCTGACAGTCATTTAGCAGCGCCTCATCTAGTGAGAGAGAGAGAGAGAGAGGGGAAAGTAAGTCCAAGATAGATGATAAAAGAATAAAAAATGATTTTCCAACCTGAAGTGAATCTCTGCTTAGTGTGTCTCCACAGAGCCTTTCCACACGTGACAGCTCAGTGCGATTATTGGCGCAATCACTCATGTAACAGCCTGCATGGCTCTACATGGCGGCTCCAGTATTTGTCACTGTCATTTCCCGAGTGCTCACCATTGTTCAGGAAATTGTATGTGTAAGGCTGAGCTGCCAGTGACCCACTTCAACAAGGGAGCCAAGGATGTGAGGGCGCTCATCACAAAAAAAACAGTGCTTTGATGTGTCCTATTATGTGTCCCAGCAAGAGCCATAAATAATTGTGACAAGTTTTTTGTTGCGTGTGAAAGTCCTTGACTCTGCCTCTTGTTCCAGGCCCTCCCCTCTCATGGAGAACTGCTGCCAAGTACCCCGATGATAGATGGCACTCTGAGGCAAATGACAACTGAATGGATTTTTAGTTTGTGCTTTGGGAAGGATCAGTAATGGCGTTTTTTTCCATAGAAGACAACATAATGAAGTGCAGGAGTGTTGTGGAAAAGGCATGGTCAGTAACAGGGTTACAATTTGGATAAGAGCTGCATTGTAGTTTAGAAGGCATTCTGGGAAAAGACCCTATTACTCATGAATTATGCTTGTCATGACTGACACAAAGTGCGTGTGACTATGACTAGTGTATATATGCACCAAAGCAATGATGCAAATTACAGATTTGTATTCAGTGGTTAGTGCTGACTTTCCCAGCTGATGTATTGGACATACTGCAGGAAGAAGTCAGCATTCTGGAATGATTAGGAGAATTCTTAATACTTGGAAAATTGAGCTTGCATCATTTTGAGTGATATGATAAGATGGTATCACCACATTGTATCACACTGTTTTTTAGCAAAGTCAACAAAATAAAAAATTTTAACAAATAAATGTGTTTCTATAGGTGTAAATATGTGGATCCCCATTAAATGGCTGCCAACAGTACAAAACAATCAAAACAATACCAAGATTTTAAGTGGCATGTGAGCCTAAGTATGAAACTCTACAGAGGGGATAGGAATGTGAAAGGGATGAAACCCATATGCAATGTGCTTGTCTTTGTGGAAAAAATGGAAAATGGCTTATTGGCAGTGGAAAGATCTTACAGAGATAGTGGATTGAAATGAAATGCAGTTTCTGAGCTTAACTTAGCAGCCTAGTTGAGCTTTTATCTTGTTTGTTCCTAAGGAGCCTCTTAACACACTTTTAAACAGATTAACTTGGCTCTGTCAGGTTTTATAAAGCCAACTAAAGCCTTTCAGTTGCAAAGCTACTATATGAAAATTGGATAGAAAGCCATGACTGATCTTTTATTGGCAAGCTGTCCAAGCAGATTCACTCCTAAGCAATGATTTAGGAAAATATGCTGCAGTCTGATGGAAGTCTCTGCTATCATCCAAAAAATTGTTCAGCTTGCTCTGGCCCACTGCCTTCTACCAGGTGCAGTCCCTCATTCATTCTTTCACCAATATCTCCTCAAACTCTCTGTTCCTGACAGTGAACCCCATAGGGAATGCTAAAGGCATAATGCTAAGGATGTCAACATTTAGGCCTCACAATGGTTACTGCAAAAATGGCAGCACTTTCCCAATGCAATGATCCAAATTCTGGTCTTTTCACTCAATATTAGTATTAATATACCAATCTTTCATGACATGTTAATAAAGGTTCTCAATCTGTGAATTAGTTAAACCAACTGCACCCAAGACTAATCCATGTAAGCAACCGTTCTTATATGAGCATGCTGGTAAGTCTACATAGAGCAGGAATGATTAAAGGTATAACTCATGTTAAATAAAACATGCCAAAATGGTGTCATCACCAAAAAATCAGCATGAACTGTTCTTCTGAAAATAAAAGAAAACAAGCAAGCTATGCAGGAATCAGCAAAGAATTTTTGTAGAAGTAAGGAATACATGATGCAAGCAAATCTTTCAGATTCTTTTGAACCACTTCCAAAGGGTTCTTGTTAGTTTTGGACTAATTTCAATAGTGTTTGGCATTTCTTTAACAAGCTTGTTGGTGAACATTCCTTGCTTTTTCAATTCTAAGCCAGAGATCTAGGTGAAGCATGGATGGCAATAAACTGTGAAAAAATATAATCTGTGATCTCTCATAAAGATAAGCTGTTCACCAGAAGCAGGAGGCTGTCAAGCTATCCATAGGATGCCCAAAAAGCAAAGGCTATCATCAGGCAATTGTAATTTGAAATCACATGGCAGTTCACAATGCTACAATAATAAACAAGATCAGATAGCAATTTATTATAATAATAATAATAATAATAATAATAATAATAATAATAATAATAATAATAATAATAATAATAATTCTTTACAGTTATACAGTATATCGCTTTTATCACTAGTCAAAGAGCTCTCCGTAATGGGAGGACCTGGGATACGAACCAATGATCTCCTTACTGTGAGACAGCAGCACTATCATTGCACCACATTAGGAAAAAACAAATAAATGAAATTCTGGAGAAGAGCTAGCAAAAGCCTTTGAACCATATCATAAAACAAATTGGTGAAGTGAATATACAGTATAAATGAATCAAATAATGGCACATTTCAGATTTACAGGCTCATTACTGTCACATTTAGAGAGTACACTGAAATTCTTAAATTCCATATGAGATATCATATTTTGGACAGTGTCTGTTAGTCCATTGCCTTTGGTGTTGTCCTGTACCATGAGGGTGGCAGATTATAAGAACAGTGGTAAAGGACTGCAGGTAAAAAGTACAAAATGAAAATAATTCAGAAATTATTTTATTTTTCAATGAATTAAAAAATGTGTTTGCAACAACTACAAACAGACACATGAGAGTTAACATTGTCTGAGGTCCAGGACAAGGAAATGCCTCCAAGCAAGAGCAGCCACATAGTGTGCACCTTGGGAGAAATCATTACTGTGTATATCTCAGGCATAAAAATAGAAATATGGAATGTGAAACTTCAAACGCATATAATGTACATAAATTCAGCTGTAATAATTAGAGGCTAAAATTGTCAAAGTAGAACAACAGCAATACCACTAACCCTGCCAACTAAAGAGAGACGACTAAACGTGTGCACCTGTACAAATGCACCAAATTGTCAAAATGACTTTCAATTTTCAATGTAATTTAAATTATTGCTAATCTACTTTGCAGTGTAATGAAAACTATTTGCTCCTATTGACACTGGTGCGAAAATATGGATCAGGAATACAATATGTAGTATAACAGCAGAAAATGAATAAACAAAGCAGTGAAAATAAAAAAAAAAATCATTGTGTGGTAGCACAAAAAGTCACGGCCTGTACCTTCAGGGCCATCCTGTAAGGAGGATAACTCCCCATTATACTAATCCATTTTACAAAGGGTTAAATAATCACCTGCGAATTTTGGGACAGAGCAAAGGCTTTAAAAGCACCTCTGCCTTTCACAGCTCCAACTCATCCAAAATGCTCCTGCCAAAATGGTACATTCTGTTTTTGGCCTCACCCACAACACCCTTTCTGTTTTATTCTCTGTAATAACATCCACCTGCTGCTAGATTTAGTTTGAAATTCTTGTGTTGGCCTACAGAACTCTGTGCTTCATTACACTAAGCTTCTGCCCTATTCATAAAGTACGTTCCTCACAGAATTATCCACATTTGGTGGAGCCAAGTCTTCTGTTCATATGTGGTTAAAATACCCCCTGTTTCTCATCTTTTTACTCACAAGCTGTGGAATGTGTTTTCCAACCCTGTCCAAACTGTGCTGAGAGCAGTGATATAGCCTTTGACGACTCACTTATTCACAAAGTACAGCACTTTGGACTTTTTCTTGCTCCCCAATGGATATCTAACAGCTTGACTGACCCTATCAACTGACAACTAACCTTGCTTTTTAATATTTTATTATTTGAATATAGGAATAACTGCTGCACTATGCTTCATGTGTTGTGCAGGGCAAAGGAAAATAGGACCAGGCGATAAATGAAAATTGAAAACAAAACCAATGGTCATAGACAAGGAGTCAATAACGTAATCCTAAACTCGTAGTCCAATGACACACCAAAATTGTTACCTACAAAACATACTGAGGATTTGATTTTCTTTTGAATATTCACAAACTTAGACATTCTAGATCTCATTCTTTATACTATACCTAATGACCCATTTGGCAAGCAACACTGAACATCACCATATAGCAACAATATAGCAGCTGCAACTGCAATGAATTCCAACAAAACCTCTAGATAGATAGATAGATAGATAGATAGATAGATAGATAGATAGATAGATAGATAGATAGATAGATAGATAGATAGATAGATAGATAGATAGATAGATAGATAGATAGATAGATAGATAGATAGATAGATAGATAGATAGATAGATAGATAGATAGATAGATAGATAGATAGATACTTTATTAATCCCAATGGGAAATTCACAAACCATATACAAACCAGCACAATATGGTGATGCCCGTGAAGTTATTTTAGCACCATTAACATGTCAAGATCTGTAAGAATCAACAGCCCAAAAACGTATAATGTCAATCATAACATAATGTAGCCTACTAATCTTCCTTGTAGATTTGTACTTTCTTGCTAAATACTCATACTCATACTCATATTGAATATTGTATTTTATGGTAGGAAACACTCCGTGGAAAATAAATTGGGAAAAAAACTTAAGAAAACTAGCACTTACCTTCACTTTTAATGCTGACTTAACTTTTAAAAATGAAATGCTGTCAAGGTATTGGATGGTAGCACATCATAAAATAAGAATCTCTAGTTCAACAGAACCATTGCTGTGTTTATCTGTTGGCTGTCTTCACTCTTCACCTATTTCCAAACGGCTTGGTTCAAAGAAAAAATGCAAATGGTTCAATGAATTCCAACAAAACAGCACTCTGAAATTAACTATTATGAGAGAATGGCTCCTTTGTCTAGGTGTTGTTCCTGGCTTGCAACCCTGCACTGTATAAGGGGGTTAGGAAAATGGTTGGATGAACAGATGACACACAGAGCACCAGTGAGCAATGTGATCGAGCAGCAATATGTTGTGGCTGCTCTTTTTAAAATCATCTTTAGATAATGCACACCACAAATTATTCCAATAGTTCAATTCAATTCAGTTTGCTTTTGCATAGCACTTTAAACTAAGTGCAGGCACAGAGAGCTGTAATACAATACATACTTAAATGCCCCTCCCCCTTGCTTATTTCTGTAGCCAGAACATTTTAATTTATGAAAGAATTTCATTGCTGACCCTGACCTTTATCTTGTTTTATGGAGGGTGTCTTGTCTTAAAAAGCAGTCTCAATATTTGTAGTACAAGCTAAAACACTTTTATATTGTATATACTGTACATGCAAGCTGAATATTTGACAAAATTTGTAAATATAGCAAAAATCATATATCTTTATAATGATTTAATGCAGAAATTAAAGTTGCACACAGTATATATATGTGACCAAATGTTATTTAAAATGAAATAATAAAGGTATGCAGGAATACAAAATAAATGTGAA
The DNA here is from genome assembly GCF_900747795.2 of Erpetoichthys calabaricus. Lineage (NCBI taxonomy): Eukaryota > Metazoa > Chordata > Cladistia > Polypteriformes > Polypteridae > Erpetoichthys > Erpetoichthys calabaricus. The sequence goes on from NC_041403.2 coordinate 132,605,397, forward strand.
ACAACAAATCTATTGTCCTTCTAAGCTGTCACTAACAGTTATGGCCCCTTTCTGTCAGATAGAGTACCTGATGCACTTACCCACAATAACAGCGATACCATATAAAGTATTGTTTCTCACCTTCTCTGACCTCTCTCCTTCCCGGAGGTTGCATTATTGTTCTGCTTTTCTCCTAACCCAAAGCTCAATGGATTTATGGCTGGAAGGGGCTTTTAAACCTCACCTCACTTCAGAACTTCAAATATGTTGATGAAACATGATCAAAATACAACTCCTAAATCTTCATTTTTTAGTTTCCAATAAGTGACTGGACAAAACTTTTTGCAGATTAATCCCTTTAGAAGGTTTTTTTTTTTTTTTTTTTGCTGTTTTGAATGAAGGGGTTGTGTGCATCTCAGCTATGTGTGGGCAAAGCTGGGCAGGCAGTGTGTAGTTTATCTCAACTGTAGGATGGCTGGACAGGCGGTGCATACAGCAGCTCAGAGGTAGGGCAGTAAGTAAATAACCACCCAGCCTTCTACCTGTGAATAATAAATTAGTGAGTAGGTTTCCTTTTAAGGAAGGAAGTAAAAGAATACTGATAAGTCAGGAACATCACATACAAATTAACAACCTTTGCTGCTATGAGGAAAGATAAAGAGCACATTTTAAAATAGAGAGTTTAAGCAATTATAGTGTTGATAGCTGTGTTGGGTAAGAGTACAAGGAGATAAGGCGCGAGGTGAAGAGAAAGGTGGCGAAGGCAAAAGAAAAAGTGTATGATGAGTTGTATGAGAGATTGAACACTAAGGATGGAGAAAGGACCTGTACCGATTGGCTAGACAGAGGGACCGAGCTGGGAAAGATGTGCAGCAGGTTAGGGTAATAAAGGATAAAGTACTGGACATCTACGTACTGGAACATCTATGTACTGGAAACGTCGATGGAAAGAGTGTGTTGAGCAGATGGAAAGAGTACTTTGAAAGGCTTAGGAATGAAGAGAATGAGAGAGAGAGAAGAGGTTGGATGATGATGATAGTGAATCAGGATGTGCAACGGATTAGCAAGGAGGAAGTAAGGACAGCTATGAAGAGGATGAAGAAGGGAAAAGTCGTTAGTCCAGATGACATACCTGTGGAAGCATGGAGGTGTTTAGGAGAGATGGCAGTGGGGTTTTTAACCAGATTGTCTAATGGAATCTTGGAAAGTGAGAGGATGCCTGAGGAGTGGAGAAGAAGTGTACTGGTGCTGATATTTAAGAATAAGGGGGATGTGCATGACTGTAGTAACTACAGGGGGATAAAATTAATGAGCCACAGCATGAAGTTATGGGAAAGAGTAGTGGAAGCTACGTTAAGAAGTGAGGTGATGATTAGTGAGCAGCAGTATGGTTTCATGCCAAGAAAGAGCAACACAGATGCGATGTTTGCTCTGAGGGTGTTGATGGAGAAGTATAGAGAAGGCCAGAAGGAGTTGCATTGCGTCTTTGTGGACCTGGAGAAAGCATATGACAGGGTGCCTCGAGAGGAGTTGTGGTACTGTATGAGGAAGTCAGGAGTGGCAGAGAAGTATGTAAGAGTTGTACAGGATATGTACGAGACAAGTGTGACTGTGGTGAGGTCTGTGGTAGGAGTGACGGATGCATTCAAGGTGGAGGTGGGATTATATCAGGGATCGGCTCTGAGCCCTTTCTTATTTGAAATGGTGATGGACAGGTTGACAGACGAGATTAGACAGGAGTCCCGGTGGACTATGAGGTTTTTTGATGACATTGTGATCTGTAACAATAGTAGGGAGCAGGTTGAGGAGATCCTGGAGAGGTGGAGATATGCTCTAGAGAGGAGAGGAATGAAGGTCAGTAGGAACAAGACAGAATACATGTGTGTAAATGAGAGGGAGGTAAGTGGAATGGTGAGGATGCAAGGAGTAGAGTTTGATGAAGGTGGATGAGTTTAAATACTTGGGATCAATAGTACAAACAGTAGTGAGACCAGCTATGTTATATGGGTTGGAGACGGTGGCACTGACCACATAGCAGGAGACAGAGCTGGAGGTGGAAGAGTTAAAGATGCTAAGATTTGCATTGGGTGTGACGAGGATGGATAGGATTAGAAATGAGTACATTAGAGGGTCAGCTCAAGTTGTATGATTGGAAATCAAAGTCAGAGAGGCGAGATTGCGTTGGTTTGGACATGTGCAGAGGAGAGATGCTGTGTATATTAGGTGAGGGATGCTAAGGATAGAGCTGCCAGGCAAGACAAAAAGAGGAAGGCCTAAGTGAAGTTTTATGGATGTGGTGAGAGAGTTCATGCAGGTGATGGGTGTAACAGAACAAAATGCAGAGGACAGAAAGATATGGAAGAAGATGATCTGCTGTGGCAACCCCTAACAGGAGCAACTGAAAGAAGAAGAAGAAGTTGTGTTGGGTTAGACAGATACGAAGGCCTACATCAGAGGGAGATAACAGCTGATAGTGCATCTCAAGCTCAGGGATGGTACAATTTTTGGAGGAGGTGGCTAGCCTGCATTGCAGTAAAGATTTGGCAGATTTTGCTCAGGCAGATACTGTGTATGACCAAAATAGCACAAGAGAAGAGTCCACATCAGCGAGGAGCAAACAGGTAGGTCACAGTCCAAAGATTGTGGAAGGTAAGAGTTGCATATTCTACCCAGAATATTTCCGATGATTTTCTGGATCTTGCGGAGTAGGATGGTGACTCTGATAACGTTAGAGAAGTAGTGATAATGAGGAACTCAGTCTTTAAAGGGACTGAGAGACAAGTTTGTTCCAAAGAGTCATACAATTTGTTACCTTCCAGATACACAAGTAGAAGACCTCTCTGAAATGGTGGTTAAGCTCTTGGCCAGAGGTACAGTAGATCCATTTGTCATTGTCCATGTTGGAACAAATGACATACATAAAGGCAGGCATTCATTTCTGAGATTTAAAGAGTTAGGTGCCAAGTTGAGGTGCAGAACTGACAAGGTGGTCTTCAGTGAAATTCTGCATGAGCCACATGCCGGTGCACATAACATTGAGAGGATTAAAAGGCCTAAGCCGAGGCTCAAATCTTAATGTTGAATAGAGGGGCATAAGTTTATGGGACACTAGAACTCCTTCTTGAATAGATGTAACCTGGTTCACTGTTAAAGGTTACATTTAAATAAAACAGGGGACCAATGTATTGGGCAGGTGTGTGTGTAGGTTGGTTGAGGATTGCTTAAACTGAGAAATGTGACAACAGGGACTTTTTGCCAGGTTTAGTTCTTCACATAAAGTGACAGAAAGTAGTATAAATACTGTACCAGTATACAAGATGAATGACAGGCAGAACCAAAAAGTTATGGGAGTCACCACTTATCTAAGACAGGATTTGAATGCAAGTCTTCTTCAAGTAGATGGTGAGCCACAGCTTAGTGAGGTAACATTATAGATCAAGAACTCATATTAGTAGTGTGTTATAGAGACAGTAGTTCCAATATGCATCTTTTCATTAATATTAAAAGGGCAAGTTTAAAGGGGAATATTATAGTGATTGGAGATTAAAATTATTCAAAAATTAACTGAGCTACCCTTCCAAAAAAGTTTTTCAATGCAATCAATGATTGTTTTTAATATAATACTTTAGATCATCAATGATGGGGGAAGCCTGTCTAGATATGGAATTCTGTGATCATCAGGATAGCATTCAGAGGATGGATGTGATTGAACCATTATAATCTAGTGATCATACTATAAAACATTTTGCAGTGTTTTGGTAATGTACATTTTCAAAAAATAAAACAATTGTATTTAATTTTACTTGAGCAAATTTGGAGAAGATGCATTAAAAGCCTAAATTAGATGTGGCAACAGTAGAAAAAATGGGGGGCAGATTTAAAAGTGTTTTATATGTAAAGTTGAACAAGTTTATTCTAAAATTTAAAAGTAGGAAGAAATTTAAGAAAATGCTGATGGATAAATAAAGAGCTAAAATACAAAGTAAAAAAGGAAAATACACCTATATAAGGTCCATACGACTAATAACTTTGGTGGCAGAGTGGCAAAATGGCATTACTGCCACCTCGCAGTAAGGAGACCAGGATCTCTTGCATCTTGGATCTTCCCTGCATGGAATTTGTGTGTTCTACCTGTGTCTGCGTGGGTGTCCTCCAGGTGCTCCGGTTTCCTCCCATAGTCCAAAGACATGCAGGTTAGGTGGATTGGAGATGCTCAACTGGCCCTAGTGTGTGGTTGAGATATATGTGTGTTCACCCTGCAATGGAATGGTGCCCTGTCTAGGATTTGTTCTTGCTGTGCGCCCTATGCTGGCTAGGACAAACTCCAGTACCCACTTCCCATGATCCTGTTCAGGACTAAGCAGGTTAGAAAATAATTGACCAATAACTCAAATTATAACACATAGGGCATATAAGAGCATGAGAGCAAAGGTTGAAAAGGGTATTGGGAAGGCTAAACAACAGATAGAGAGAAGTATTGAAGAAAAAGTGAGAGATGATGCAGGGATTCTTTCAGTATTTTAGTAATAAAAGAACAGTTAAGAAGGCAGTGAAGAGCATTTGGGATGGTAAAAGTGAGCTAGAATATACAGACAGTGAAGTAGCTAATGCTCTAAGTTTACAGTTTTCTGAAGTTTACACATGTGAAGAAATGAATAGCCACCCCAGTAGTAACAGGGTTACTAAGAGTACTTAATGATGTGAAAATTGTAGATGGAGAAATGCTGCTTATATTAAACTAGCTGATTACCCAGTGGCTTCGCTCACTGAGTGCAAGGGAAAAAAATAAAATGTAGTCTATAAGTTATTAAACAGTAACACATTAACATTTTAAGAAGTAAAGATACAATGAGCACTACTAGAGTGGTTTCAGGTAAACTACATTTTAAAGGCGGTATAACACAACAGGTAAGTAGTACTAACAGCAGTTAAAATGTATTTGGATCATCTCTCGGTAGTAGATCCCTTTTGAAAGGCGCTACACGACAGCTGTGGTATAGAAATTACATTTGCTATGTGAACGTCCAAATTTCTGCCTGTGGTAATGTGCCTTACTGGCATTACCAGCAATTAAAGAAAATTAGTTTTGTGTCCTCTGCAGTGTTAAGAGAGAAAGGCTTTGGGTTGGGATAAAAGGAAAAAAGGTATAAAGAAAGGAAATTTGCCTTTTTCTTTTATTTAGTGTAGAGAGACGTCTTCGCTGACGATATGAGTGCCTTTTGGGGAGCGTCACGGTGGGTCTCGTGTAGACTGGAGAGACGGCCCTGCCATTAACTGGCCGGGACGGCACTGTCAGTCCTCCACTCCTGTGCATGTCTCCCGTGACCTCATAACCCTATACGTGCAAAAGAAAGTGCGAAGCGCCTCAATATTAGTTTGCCACGGTCTAAAAAAGGGATCCCGTGTTTGCAGTTGTCTGGGCTATAGCTCAGGGGAAGGAAGAAAAAAATGAAAAGTGCTTACTTTCACTTAAGGCAGAAGCACAGTCACCATCTCAAAAGCCGGGACAGCCACGCGTGTGCGCCGGCTGATCGACTTTTATAGTATTTTTCTAGGGCAGGAGACGCCACTTTTTGCAGACATGATCACGTCATCTCATGCCTACGGAGGGATGACATGGAACAGGTTAATTGGTCGGCGCGTGGGCGCCGAATACAAAAAGGAATTACAGCGCCTGACAACCCTGCACTATGTGCCTGTGATTCAAGAGAAAAATAATTCTGATAAATGTGGACGCTGCCCTTCCGTGCTTAACGGGCAGAAGGTCCAAACAATTCCCAAGTCCAACACTTTACATGAAGAAGTCTGTACATCTTCTTAGATGTAAACTCTCCATCTTCTTAAAATAATTGATTACAAAAGCAACCTTGAATGTTGCGGGGTTTTAGTGACCCGAACTCACCTTAAGGGACAGTAAGTAGTAATGCAGGGCAATTTACAAACAGAGTCCTGCTTCGATGGCGCCGATTACACTCCTTCGCAAAGATTTCCACTCTCCCAGGAGCTGACGGGGCACTTGAAGTGTCACAAATAGTGCGAGAAGAGAGGACGCTGCCCGAAACTGTGAAGCTCTCGACCCAGCAGAGCAGCCCGACATTCTGTGCCTCCCAGCGTCCACTTTGTTCTCAACGTAATTTCCATATCGCGTGGTCATACGTAATTTCCGTTTCATACATAATTTCCATATCGCGTGGTCATACGTCATTTCCGTTTCAAATGCGAAAAGAATTTTATATATATAGATTGGCTGAATTCTAATAAATTATTAGTACCAGATAACATTTATCCTCAAGAGCTTCAAAAGATTGTGAGTACATATATACAGTACTGTAAACCCTTGACAAAAAGTTTTAAAAAATCACTGCACACTAAGGAAATTTCTAAAGACAGGAAGTTAGCAAAAGTGATACTGTTGTACAAAAAAAGAGTGCCTTTTGATTTTTTACTAATTACTTTCCAAGTGTTTCTATGTTGGTTATTTTTTGGTATTTACATGTTTCTGTTGCATGTAGCAAAAATTTTCTTGCCGAAAAAAATTAAGCAACTTTGGTTTGTTTTTTCTAGGGGTAAACATAATGCTAAGGAGGCTACTATAACTAAGTATTGTGGTCTAGTGGCTGGAGCATTGGAATTTAAGCCATACAGCTGCTAGTTCAGTCTCCTCGTTTGACATATTATGTGATCCTGAGCAAGACAAGTGACATGTCTGTGCTCCTATATAAAAGTATTAAAGTCTTAACAATTGTGATGTACTCTAAATTTGTTAGTTTGCTAAATAAACAATAAAATTCACCCATATATCCACTGTATTTGTCCACTGCTTCCATTACAGAGTCATGCGGAGTCGATGTCTATCTCAGTAGAACTAGATACAAGGCAAAGAGCTGACTTTGGATGGGACACCAATCAATGCCAGCAATAATAACAAGCTGTAAAGTACATGTTTATACTATTTTTCTGGAAAAATTGTGTATTATTCAATTTGCATACATATTAGCCTCCCTATGCTACCTGGCCATGTCATACACAGATATACAACTACTACCACTGCTTCTAATTTGTTTATTTACTTGTTTAAATTAGATTCCTGTGCTATACACTTCTCATAAGTCTGCCTTGGCACAGTGAGTGAAATTCCTGAGCCCTTGCCAGCGGTTGATTAGTCCTGACACACCTCCACGATAAGGCTGTGTTATGGCACTACTCATGGTATAAATAAGAAGAGGACCAGCAAGTAAACACTACAGGGACACCACTGACAGCCAACAGGAAACAAAAAAAAGACCGATCATAATACATTTGAACAGGCAAGAATCAAACCAGAAGATCATTGAGTAACATATGCAAACTTTCTTTTATATCCAGAAAATTAGACAGTAAGTTAATAAAAATGATAATTCTTTATACCAATGTGGATAGATGGCTGCAACTGAGGCATCTGGGACTATGTCCCTAGCAAATTTACTTTGAGGATAGCAATGAGACTCTAATATGGTGGCACCCACCAATTAAAAAAAATGTATGACAAATAAAATATAATAACAGTAACTAACAACAGTTTGACACATAACTTATTAATGCAGATTCTTGGATCGGGAATAAACTTTCCACAAAAGTCTAACTGCGCTCATGACAGGCTGCCCTTCCACTCCCCCACTCACAACTGCACAAAGTTGTCAGGTAATCCATTCATGCTTCAGTTGTCCACACCTATTGTCTCTGTTGTTGTTGTTGTTGTTGTTGCTGCTATTCTTCTTCTTCTTTTGGTTGCTCCTGTTGGGGTTGCCACAGCGGATCATCTTTCTCCACATCTTTATGTCCTCTGTATCTTGCTCTGATACACCCACCACCTGCATGTCCTCTCTCACCACATCCATAGAACTCCTTCTTCTTTTTCTCTTACCTGGCAGCTCCATCCTTAGCATTCTTTTCCCAACATATCCAGCATGTCTCCTCTGCATATGTCCAAGGCAACAGAATCTTGACCAATCATGTCCATCCTTGTCACACCCAATGCAAAACTTAATATCTTTAACTCTACCACCTCCAGCTCTGTCTCCTGTTTTTTGGTCAGTGCCACAATCTGCAATCCATATAACAGCTGGTCTCACTACCGTCCTGTAGAATCTTCCCTTTCACTCTTGCTGATACCTGTCTGTCACAAATTACTCCAGACACTCTGCTCCACCCACTTCACCCTGCCTGCAGGCTCTTTTTCACTTCTGTTCCACACTCCCTGTTACTCTGTACTGTTGACCTCAGGTATTTAAACTCACCCACCTTCGCCAGCTCCACTCCCTGCATCCTCTCCATTCCTCTGACATCCCTCAAATTTACACACATGTATTCTGTCTTGTTCCTACTGACCTTCATTCCTCTCATCTCTAGAGCATATCTCCACCTCTCCAGGGTCTCCTCAACCTGCTTCCTGCTATCGCTATAAATCACAATCTCATCAGCAAACATCATAATCCATGGGGACTCCTGTCTAATCTTGTCTGTCAACCTGTCCATCACCATTGCAAATAAGAAAAAGGGCTCAGAGTCAATCCCTGATGTAATCCCACCTCCACCTTGAATGCATCCGTCACTCCTACCGCAGACCTCACCACTTCCCTCGTACATATCCTGTACAACTCCTACATACTTCTCTGCCACTCCTGACTTCCTCATACAATACCACAGCTCCTCTCAAGGCACCCTGTTATATGCTTTCTCCAGGTCCACAAAGATGCAATGCAACTCCTTCTGGCCTTGTCTATACTTCTTCATCAACACCATCAGAGCACACATTGTGTCTGTGGTGCTCTTTTTGGCATAAAACCATACTGCTGCTTGCTAATCATCACCTCCCTTCTTAACCTAGCTTCCACTACTCTTTCTCATAGCTTCATCCTGTGGCTCATCAATTTTATCCCTCTGTAGTTATTACAGCTCTGCACGTCCCCCTTATTCTTAAAAATTGGTACCATTACACTTCTTCTCCACTCCTTAGGCATCCTCTCACTTCCCAAGATTGCATTTTAAAATCTGGTTAAAAACTCCACTGCCGTCTCTCCTAGACACCTACATGCTTCCACAAGTATGTATCCGGACCAACGGCCTTTCCGTTCTTCATCCTCTTCATAGCTGTCCTTACTTCATCCTTTCTAATCCATTCACTTCCTGATTCACTATCTCCACATCATCCACCCTCCTCTCTCTCTCGTTTTCTTCATTCATCAGCCTCTCAAAGTACTCATTCCATCTACTCAACACACCGTCCTTGCTTGTATGTTTCCATCTTTATCCTTTATCACCCTAACCTGCTGCACATCTTTCCCAGCTTGCTCCCTCTGTCTAGCCAATCAGTACAGGTCCTTTTCTCCCTCTTTAGTGTCCAATATCTCATACAGCTCACCATATACCTTTTTTTTGACTTTCACCACCTCTCTCTTCACCTTACGCCTTTTCTCTTTGTACTCCTGTCTACTTTCTGCAGGTTTCTGGCTATCCCACTTCTTCTTTGTCAACCTCTTCCTCTATATACTCTCCTGTACTCCACCGCCAGGTTTTCTTTTCCTCCTTCCTCTGTCCAGATGTCACGCCAAGCACCCTTCTTCCTGTAACCCTTACCATTTCTGTTGTAGTTGCCCAACTGTCTGGTAACTCTTCACTGCCACCTAGTGCCTGTCTTACCTCCTCCCTGAACTAACATTGCACTCTTCCTTTTTCAGCTTTCACCATTTGATCCTTGGCTCTGCTCTCACTCGTCTCCTCTTCTTGATCTCCAAACGCCATCCTCCAGACCAACATCCTATGCTGCCTAACTACATTTTACCTTGCCACCACTTTACAGTCTACAATCTCCTTCAGGCTGACTCTCCTGCATAGGATATACTTTTCCTGTGTGCATCTTCCTCCACCCTATGTTCCTCCCTCTTCTTAAAATACGTATTCACCATAGCCATGCTCATCCTTTTTGCAAAATCCACTATCATTTGACCTTCTTCATTCCTCTCCTTGGCACCATACCTACTCCTCGTCTTCTCTGTTCCCTTCAACAACATGTTTATTGAAATCCGCTCCAATCACTACTTTTTGTCCCTTGGGTACACTGTTCATCATTTCATCCAACTCACTCCAGAAATCTTCTTTCTCATCCATCGCACATCCAACTTGTGGGGCATATGAACTACAACAACATTTATTTGTATAGCACATTTTTGTACAAATGATATAGCTCAAAGTGCTTTACAAGATGAATAAAGAAAAAATAAAAAATATAAAAATTAGGCAATACTAATTAACAAAGAATAAAGTAAGGTCCGATGGCCAGGGAGGACAGAAAAAACAAAAATAAAACTCCACAGGGCTTTAGAAAAAAACAAAATCTGCAGGGGTTCTGAGGCCACGAGACTGCCCAGCCCCCACTAGGCATTCTACCTAACATAAATGATATAAATCAGTCCTCATGGTTTTCAGGCTTCATGTGGAAGAATTAGACGATGATGGTCATGTGGACCTCTGGCCTTTAATCCATCAGTGTAGGGACTGTACGGTGCACTAATAACATTCATCATCATATCTTCAATTTCCAGCTTCTTAATCATTACTCTGTCTGACACTCTTTTCACTTCCAAAACACACTTGATATGTTCCTTCAAGATAACTCCTACCCCATTTCTCCTCCCATTAACACCATGACAGAACAATTTGAATCCACTTCCAATCCATTTGGCCATACTTCCCTTCCATTTCTTGCACGCATAATATATCAAACTTCCTTCTCTCCATTATATCTGCTAACTCTCTCTCCTTACCAGTCATGCTGCCAACATTCAAAATTCCTACTCTCACTTCCACTCTCTTTACCTTCCTCCTCTCCTTGGACACGCCTTCCACCTCTTCTTCTCCTTCTTTTGCCAACAGTAGCCCACTTTCCGCCAGAACCCTGTTAGCTAACAGTACTGGTGGTGGCTGTTCCGGTATGGAAATTTGTATTTTTGTCTGCATATTGATCTGCCAAAATTTCACACCGGATGTTCTTCCTGACATAACCCTCCAAATTTATCCGGGCTTGGGACCAGCACAAAGAAATGCACTGGTCTGTGCATCCCTTGTGGATGTTATAGAGTCATTTTGAAAACAAAAACTGTCCTGTTAACTTTATGTACAAACAAAGAGCCATTACCAAACTGGACAACATCAATTCATCGGAGATTTGGGAGAAGAAACATTTGAACCTAGATTTGAAGCAACACTATACATCACGTCACCTTCAAATGCTAAGTCATTTTCCAACTTTTCCACAGTACCTTTAATTTTAAGAAGATTCTCCACTGAGGCCTTGTGTTTGACACCTTCTGGAATTCCAAAATAAAACACATTAATATGCTTAACTTGACATCATCAACTGGGTCAGCCACTTCCTGAAATAAAACAGTCAGTTTGGTTTGGTTGGAGTAACCTTTTGTAATATAGTGGTGGTTCTCTTTAAGAATGCTACTGTCCAGAGGATGATTTCTGCTTGTGTTTTTAACCACTCATTACAAGAAAGAGTATTTCATGGGTTTAGGGACAATCAATTGACCAGTTACTGAGTGAAGTAAACTTGTAGTATGCACTGCACTCTTCCTGGATGGCAGTCCTTCTGCTCAAGATGAATTACTCCTGAACTTGTCTTCAAACATCTTTGTTTAAAGCAAATGAAAATAAACACATTGCTGGAAGCGAGTAGTATTTGCCCAGTAAGAGCAGCACCCAGAGTGGCCTAATGCCAGACCATCTATGAGATGCCTGTACAGCAATATTTTTTAAATCTTTTAAATTTTTCATATGTGCTTAATGTACAGTATCTATGTTCTCAACCCACTATGTGCAGTGGATACTGTACCATACAAAGGTAAGTCACCTCCATACGCCTGCTCAGGTAGAAGACAGTGGTGCCAATGTTTTGCTCAGTTAACACTGGGAATTTGAGTATTTGAAACACAGAGATTCCACCTTGCATATAAATGGCATAAAATAATTACTTTCATAACGCTTTTGAATTTGTACATATCACACTATAGAGCCATTAGAAATAGTCTGTCCAATTAAAGGTTGTGTAATTAATTAAGTGCATATTCTGTGGAAATAAAAGAAGGGAAAATTTATCAAACTGCTGAAATATGACCTATCTTGTCCAAAAGACTAATATGTTTAAACAAAAGATGAAAATTGATGACAACATTATTTGTAACAAAATGCTCACAGTGCAACTATGATCCATTTGTACTTTGATTCAGCATCTTAGCGTCGTCCTTACAGGATTTGTGATGCATTACTCTGGCTGTCTAGTAATAACTTTCAATGAAGGGCAGTTTTCCTGTCTAATGAAACAAGGCTGCAGCACTTCGGCTGAGGAACTAGCTGTGCACTTTTCCTCTGGAGCTTTATCCAAAGCACAGCTTTTCTTGACACTATATGTGATAGGAAAGTCCATTGTTATTACATATTGTTTGGAGGTTGATCAAAAATAAACAAACAAACCAAAAAAGATAAATAAATAAAAAGCCATACTGCAGTAGCAGAATTAAACATTGTTACATTTTAGCGCTTGTTCTTTAACTGTGCACAGTTCTCTAAGCTTTACAGTGGGAGTAGTGCTATATTAAAATAAATTGAAAAGAAATTAAAACAATGCCTGTAATGGACCTTGTCCAGAATTGTTTTCCACCGCATATAGAGTAACACCTAGATAAGCTTCTGCTTCCTGTGATCCTAAATTAAATTAAGTGTGTTTGAGAATGTATGTTCATTGCAAATATTTTTTGGACTCATATCCCCTTGATCAGCTTCTATATACTGTATGCTCTTATCCTTCATCTATCATTAGTTACTCCTAATAAAATCATAATTTCAACAACCTATGGCTTTCATGACTCAATGTACTGCACAGATGTGTTTATTTCATTTTAAGGTTACATGCTGTTAGATTCTACCAGTGGTGTCCATCCAAGAACCAACTTTGGATGGGACCATGTCATAGGATCAGCTCACCCTGTCATAATCAAAGGACTTTTGAGTACTTAGCACTAACTAGTTAAGCTAAACTGAAGACAAACTAACAAAGCAGAGATAACAAGAAACTAACAGTACTGAATACTGCACACCACTATGTCCGGACAACTACTGTAATTAGATACTACACATCACTACGTACAGCTAACCACTAGGAATTGTAATGATTCTAAGTTTTACTTGTAACAGTTATTATTGTTGTTCCTTTTTTGTACTAAGCCCAATTATTTTTTGATTATTATAATCTTTATCATTATTATTAGATATTTTTTAAATTTTTATTCCAGCATTTTGTCTCTTTCAGATGGCGACATTTTACTTACTATGCGACCATATTGTTGTAGACAACAAATTTCCAGCGAAAGCTAGCTTCTTTTTTATCCTTATAGACAGAACCTTACCAGAATGTTATTTCGATTTTTGGGTAAGGTTTTGGCCTTTGGTGGTTAATTATTATTGGTGCTTTCCTAGATTTGATGTCTCTCCATTTAAAAGAATATGCTTTTATCCTTTCATTTAATGGTCGAGAGGTTTACTTACCTTGACAGTGACACTCATGTCTCTGGTGATTCTTCCTATTAAGTAAATAGACGGATTGGGAGAGCATGGGGGGGTCATGAGGTCGCTGGAAAGGGGTGTGTGGCGCTCCCAATATCTATGCAAAAGAAAGAAGGTCCAAGTCTTTAGAGTCCTGGTGCTTCCTGTCTTGCTATATGGTTGCGAAAAATGGACGCTATCCAGTGACCTGAGACTAAGACTGGACTCCTTTGGTACTGTGTCTCTCCGGAAAATCCTTGGGTACCGTTGGTTTGACTTTGTGTCGAATGAGCGGTTGCTCACAGAGTCCTGAATGAGGCACATTACCTGCATTGTGAAGGAGCGTCAGTTACGGCACCATGTGGTGCGTTTCTCCGAGGGTGATCCAGCTTGTAAGATCCTCATTGTTGGGGACCCGAGTGGCTGGACCAGGCCAAGGGGTTGCCCACATAACACCTGGCTGTGGCAAATAGATGGTCATTTTCAGAGGGTTGGACTGGACTGTGTGTCTGCCTGGGGGGTTGGCAACAGGGATCCCAAATTGTTTTGTTGTGTAGTGGGTGTGGTAATGCACTGTACCAGTGCATGCTCCCCAACTTGACTTGACTTAATTGTCCTACACTTCCTCAAACTGCCTTTTGCATTATGGCAGTACAACAGTGAATATTTCAAAGAGAGTAAACTTTGGTATCCTGTCTTAAAATCAATGCCTCATGTTAATCACAAGTGCAAACCTTTGTGTAACACATGGCTTTCCAAACTGTGGTTCTTCAACCAAAATTGTCCTTTTGTGATCCTTCTTTGGTTCTGTATGACATCTTCTAAAATGGTGCTTGTTGTAGATTTTTTTTTATCATGGCTGACATACAGTATAAACCATTTTCACTGCAGTGCACTCAGTATTGTGTGGTAACAAGATGGGAACACTGTCCAAGTGTTGGTGTACCACCCTTGGTAAGCCTTTTTAATAGGACAACCAACAAATGAACATAACAAAAGAAATTATAAATGTAGGTTCAAGGCTGTCCCACCAGAAGCACAGCTCTTCAAAGTAAGACTTTCTCTGTTGCAGAACTTTGTCTCAATGGGAGTAGGGTGAAAATGAAAGCCGTCTTCCATTTTATCCATTTTTTTATATAAGTGACTAGTAAGAAGGGATAGGGATTGCGATAACTGAGTGGAAATTTCTCCAGGTGTCTGGATTCCTCTCTTCCTCTATTCTATGGAAAACAAATGGGCAAAATCTTATCAACTATGCTACATTCAAATCCTTCCACGTCATATTTACCTAACCAGAGCCAAAGTCATGGTTCCAATACTTATGCATAAGATATTCTACTAAGAGACATAATTCTGCTTCTCTGAATATTATAAAGTATATAAAGTGGTTCACCTGACATGTTAATAAATGTATAAAATGGAGTGGGATAGAAGGAGACAGTAGAACAATAAAAGATGTCAGTTTGAAGAAAATTGACTAAACCCTTTTTTACAGAGGAAAAGGGAAAGGGAGTATGTCTTATTTGTAAAAAAAAATGGAGTGGTTTTTAAAGAGTACAACACTGGGAGACACATAACATTCTTAGTTATTATGGAGTTTTGTCTAAATACTAAGCAAAGTGGATTGATAAAAATCTTAAAGTCAGCAAAATCATTACAAATGCCTCTGAACAGAATTCACGTTTGGCAGCTGAATTTGAATTTAAATAAACATACATTACACTAGAAAGTCTAAAAAGGTTATGATGGACTAGTGGCTGTCTACAAATAATACACAGGAACAACAAGGAAGCAAAATACAATGGGTTTCAAAAGAGGCAGTTCTTCCCTGTCTTTGACTGTTTAAAGACTGCAATTGTCAAACCCTTGCCCAAGAAAAATAGTCTTTACTCCTCTGTCTTTGACAACTTTAGACCAATTTCTATCTTTCTGCTTGCCTTTTTTAAAGGAAAATTCTAGTAAAGGCAGTTTTTAAGCAGTTAAATGGTTATTTGAATAAGCATTCTATTCTTGAAAAGTTTTAGTCAGGTTTAGAACAAATCATAGTACAGAAACTACACTGGTTAAAGTAGTAAATGACTTGTGCTTTAATGCAGACAGAAGCCAGATATCTGTTTTTCTTCTCTTTAATTTGAGTTAAGCATTTGACACAGTAGACCACAGTATTCTTATAGATCACCTTAGATAGTAGGTGAGACTCTCCGGCAGCGCCTTAACTTGGTTTCAGTCTTATCTAGCAAGTAGAAAATTCTTTGTTAGTTGTGGTGATTGTACTTCATAGATCCATGATATTCATTCATTCATTCATTACATTTATATAGCGCTTTTCTCACTACTCAAAGCGCTATCCACACAGGGAGGAACCGGGAAGTGAACCCACAATCGTCCACAGTCTCCTTACTGCAAAGCAGCAGCACTACCACTGCACCACCTGTGAGGTTGTATATGGTGTACCACAAGGATCGATTTTGGGCCTGCTACTTTTATTAATCTACATGCTACCATTAGGACAGATTATCTCAAAACACAAGGTGAGCTACAACAGCTATGCAGACAACACAAAGTATTATTTATCGATAGCACCAGATGACCCTGATGCTCCCTGATTCAATGTCTTAGCAGAATTGATGAATGGATGAGTAGTAACTTTCTCAAAGTAAATAAGGAAAAAACAGAAATCTTAGTGATGGGCAAAAATGGAAATAGTGAGTGTATTAAAAGTAAATTTGATTTCTTAGGTTTAACAGTCAAGGCGGAGGTAAAGATTTTAGGGGTAATCATTGACTCTCACTTAAACTTTAAATCACACATTAACCAGATTGCTAGGACTAGGAATATAGCAAAAGTTAGTCCTCATTTAACATTAAAAGATGCTGAAAAATTAATCTGCACTTTTGTTTTTAGTCAGCAGTAACCTTTAGGATCAGAACACCCAAGGTAAATATGGTAAACCCAGAAAACAAAGTGGCGGCACGGTAGTAGCGCTGCTGCCTCACACTAAGGAGACCTGGGTTCGCTTCCCGGGTCCTCCCTGCGTGGAGTTTGCATGTTCTCCCCGTGTCTGAGTGGGTTTCCTCTGACAGTCAAAAGACATGCATGGTTAGGTGCATTGGCGATTCTAAATTGTCCCTAGTGTGTGCTTGGTGTGTGGGTGTGTGTGTGCCCTGCAGTGGGCTGGCACCCTGCCCAGGATTTGTTCCTGCCTTGTGCCTGTGCTGGCTAGGATTGGCTCCAGCAGACCCCCCTGTGACCCTGTGTTAGGATATAGTGGGTTGAATAATGACTGACTGACTGACTGGCAGAAAACAAAGTAAATAGAGAAATGCTATGGGGTCAGAAAAGCAGGAAAATGAAAAGAACTTATGCAAACACTGTCACACACGCACGATTAGGGGGCAGCCTTCTGCTTATGTCACCCCCTGCCTTCCGCCTACTTCTGCTCCAGATTACATAAATTGCTCCATTTGTCCTTGCTTGGTTGTCAAATGTTTACATGAACTTGACCGTGATATCAGTGCATACTGATTTGTTTACTGCGCTACGGCAGTATATGGGGAAGGCTCCCCAACCTTTAATCTGTCTCTCACATTTATTTCTTCACAACACTTGTGAGTCTCATTTAGAATTTATTTATAATCTTGACATGGACAGACACATACCACTGAAACAAGTTGTGACTGCAATACTGTACTGTAATCACAATACAAATGTAAACACAGTGAAAACACACAAAAGGCAACAAAACATGTAAATAAAAACCATACAAAATGAAGGTACAAACATCATAAAAATATCAAAATGAAATGTCTAAATGAAAACATATGTAAGACCTGTAGCACAGATTACAAGAATGTAAAAATCATTACAATTTTCTCAAATTTTCTTTACATATAAGCTGGATTTTTTCTGACTCTGAGGATCACAGAATTCCAAAGCTGAACCATCTGCATGACATTAAGAGTTGTTGTTTTCTTTCATCCATTTTAACTGACCACCTGAATACACAAACCCAAGGGCTGTATGGATCTGATGAAACTCTATAATCAGTCACATTAAAAGTTATGTACAAAGAGATGCATGAGGCAACTGGCATGAATATGATTACTTCAGAAATGTGGTCCTATAAATGTAGTCCTATCTCTCTTATTACCCGTCACCAGCTTAGTAAAGCAACAAGAAGAAGTGAGAAGGTCAGGAGCGCATAGAAAACTGTAACGGTGGTTTGTTGCCTATTCAACTTTACAAGCTTATTATGAAAGTCTTATGTGCCACATTTCCGAACGTACAGAAAACTATGGAATTTTTTTTAATTGATTTGAGATCATTCAGGTTATTTAAAAGAGTCATAAAATGACTTAAATTCCACTGCGACTCAAGGACATTTAACCAGTTGTAGTGATTGAAATCTGTACACTTCAAAATAGTGCAAAAGAAAGTAAACACTTATAAAATCATACAGAAATGGTGAGTACTGTGTTTATTTATTTCTTTGCATTGACATGCATTCACATTTTCTTTGATTACATCTTGCCTGAAGAAAGGGCCTGAGTTGCCTCGAAAGCTTGCATATTGTAATCTTTTTAGTTAGCCAATAAAAGGTGTCATTTTGCTTGGCTTTTCTCTACATTCATAATGGCTAACACGGTACAACACCCTAGTACTACTTTGCATTCACATAAAGTATATCATATTGTGTAGGCTACTAAGAAGCAAGTAGTGCATAATGATAGTTTAAAATGCTAACTTTTATTTATAATTGCATTTCAAAGTTAGGTATGCCTAGTTAGTTAAAGGTTTAGTAATTTGTGCTGCAGATTGCATTTACAATTTAATGTAACTTGTTTAGCTTTCATTGTATTTGTTGAAGTTCGATGAAATTAGCTTTACAATTGAAGCAAAAGAATATGAAGGGTCCTGACAAAGTCTGCGTGTAAGAGCCATGACCTGTAAATACTCCACTGCTGCAACTATTTTTAATGATACCCTTACTGTATTGGGGATTTGACCAATTAACCATTAGAATTGCATTCTTATTCAGAGTGTAAGAAAAAAGCTTTATTAAAAATCAGATGGCTAAAGTGCCATTGCTTTTAGAAATTAAAGTTTCATTTTGTTATTCTTCTATGAATATGTATATTATTTCTTGAATTTTTCAACGTGCTTTGTTATAAAATGTGATCATTATTTGTAAAAATTTAAAAGTAATCTGCACTTGTTTACGTTTCTTGTGAGTAATAGGATAAAAACAGCTTAGAAATACTCAGAGACCCTGTTCTTTATATGTAACAACCCATTGCCCCCTATTCTTGTCTTGATAAATTAAAGAGAGTCACATCATTGTTAGTCAAAAATGACAGAAAAGCAGAACCCCTACTGGAGACCATAAGGCTTACTTGGCAAAGCCTTCTAATATGAAAGGTTTCCATCAACAAAAATTGCAAAGATAAAAGAGGCCGAGTTCAGTATTCAATTTCAGTAGAAATTATTATGATTAAAATTAACTATAAATCATCATGAAATACTTCATTCTGGTTTTAACTGCTACTTAAGTGTTTTATTAGAGGTACCTTTTGACATATAACTTAAATTTAAATTTAATTTACTTGAGTTGACATGTAAAGTGAATTGGGTTATTATGCTGTGCATAGTGGCTTTCCCATCTTGTTAATTAACATTCTTTTTGTGTAATTTCCTGCAGGTATAAGCACCATTGAGCTATTTTGACCACATGGAGGTTCTCAGATTGTGGAGAATAACTACAAATGTTGGCCAAGAATTATTGCTGTAATGGATAAGAACCTGGCATTGAAATCACAATGTTGAGAATGTTTTGATCTGCTGTTGCATATTTTCTGTTAAAATTGGGCTGTAAAATTCTTCGTTATGGTGTTTGCCCTTTAAATACTCTACATAAAATAAAAGATGATTGACCCATATCAAATTGTTCGATATACTAACAGCCAAAATTGCAGTCATAACTGAGGTTTGTTATTGGATTTTTTTTCCTTTCTGAAAATGTCCAACAAGGTAGATTTATGAAGTATATTTTCCTCATATGCCTGCTAGAACCGATTTTGCCCTAAGAGATGTGTCAAAGGTAAGAGAAAAACATTTAAATCACAAAACCTATTCTTCAATGAAGTGGATGATTTTATTTAATGAATTTATTTAGTTTTCTAGAGTCAGCTGAAGCATGAAGGACTTCCAGTAATAATGGAGAATCTTTTATGGGCAAAAAGGGACAGTTAGTGTGGTGTTGAGGCTGGAGATAGTCCAGTGGTCAAGGCATTGCACTGATGCCCTAAATCTGCCAGTTCATCCTTGCCTTCTGAACAGGTTTGGGACCCAGAGGAAGTCAGATAACCTACCTGTTTGCCAACTATAAAACATGCATGAAAACTGTTACAGCACATCTCTGTACTCGTCAGGCACTTTAGAATGGTGTTTTCTATTTAAAAGTGCTTTATATAACTGATTTTTTAAATCCAAATTTAGATTTACACAGTTAAAATCAGGAAAGTATGATTGGGGTCTGTTTTTGTGTAAGGCTTAGCAATATCCATGCATTCAACCCAACAAGCGTATCCATCTTATTCACCTAGATTGTCCAAAGTAGCATCAACTCAAAATGCACCTAAGCACTGTTCCTAATTTACTAGAGCAGGTGGCTGAAGACTCTTCTACGCATCTGGCACTTTTATGATGATAATGGCTAAAGGTTCAGAAGCTTCAGACAATTTTAAATAACCTCTTACATGAGACGTGTGTAGCAGCACTACGGATTAATGGACTCCATTTGCCAGTCTGCCCTGAGGGTATTGCTCTGACTGGATGTCGGCAACGGGCATAGGGTCTGTTGGGGACAAGAAGGTCTGGCGGGAACTTTAAAAGGGGAGCCAGCTAAGCCGTCAGTTATTTATTTAGTTTGCTGTGAAGTTGTGTCTCTGTGTGTGAGTGGTGGGAGTCAGGCCAAGGCTGGATGCATTCCTGGGATCTCCACCCAAAGAAAATAAACAAATCACCATTCCTTCGATGGTGTGAATCTGAACGGCACTGGACAGATATATGTGCTTGGCATATTATTAGATAGTATGATGGAGAAAATATATGCATGGTGTAACATTCAGGTACATGTGGGGTTTTAGCTAACTGTTGCAAAGTTGAACATTTTTCATTTTTGTTTTTTTACTTCATTAAAAATAAATACATATTTTTGTAACAATGTGTCATTAAAAGTAAATTGAGTAAGTAAATGAGTAATTAAAAAAGTGTGATAATAGAATACAATTACATGAACTAGTTGAGTACAAAGAAAACATTTTTAGCATTTTTCAATATTATGTACTGTAGTTAAAACCAAACCAAATAAGACCTGTGGTTGCTGAAACAGCTTTCATAGACACTAGAATATTAGATAACTATTACATCGATTGATGTACTGCTGTTAATAATTGGTTGTGAAAGTCTTAGACCTAATGGTAGTTATGTTTCTTAGGGTTAGTTAATATGGTTAAACCTGAAAACACCATTTTCATTTTAAAAGCTTCCCATTCATAGTGTTTTCAGATTGTTTTCTGTAAATTTATCATCCAGATTGAAACTGCAAAAACAATGTGCATTTTTCGTATTTACCATGCATGGCAGTCAGGAATGGTGTTTGTTTACAGCGCAAGGTCAGGTCAGGTCAAGTTGGGGAGCATACACTAGTAAGGTGTGTTGCTTCACCCACCACACAACAAAACAGCTTGGGATTCTGGGTAGCAACCCCCCAGACAGACATGCGGTCCAGTCCCACCCTCCAGAAATGACCATCTATCTGCTGCAGCCAGGTGTTACGTGGGCAACCCCTTGGCCTGGTCCATCCGATCAGGTCCTCAACAATTCAACCTGCATCACCCTCTGGGAAACGCGCCACATGGCCATAGTGCCGTAACTGACACTTCCTCACAATGCAGGTAATATGCCTCATTCAGGACTCCATGAGCAACTGCTCATTCAACAAAAAGTCAAACCAGTGGTACCCAAGAATTCTCCAAAGAGACACAGTACCAAAGACGTCCAGTTTTCATCTCAGGTCACTGGATAGCATCCATGTCTCGCAACCATATAGCAAGACAGGAAGCACTAGGACTCTAAAGACTTGGACCTTCGTCCTTTTGCATAGATATCGGAAGTGCCACATATCTCTTTCCAGCAACCTCGTGACACCCCCATGCTCTCCCAGTCTGTCTGCTGACTTCATAGGAAGAGTAACCAGAGCCATGACTGTCACTGTGCAGGCAAGTAAACCTCTTGACAAAGGCTGACACTCTGCTGATGGCTGTGCCTAAGAGGTCATAAAAGGTCTGGATCTTGGTTTTTATCCAGGACACTCGCAAGCCCAAACACTCAGACTCCTCGCTTAGTCTCTCGAGAGTCCCAGTCAGAGCCAGCAAAGTCAAGATCAGTGAATCTTTCTTCATCAACAGATGCCCCACAGCCGCTGGACAACATAACTTTGCCCAACACCCAGTCCATGCAATTATTGAACAAAGTAGGAGCAAGAACACACCTCTGATGAACCCCAGAATCAACTGGGAAAAACACAGAGGTTCTGCCTCCACTCTGCACAGCACTCACAGTACCAGTGTACAGGCCGGCCATGATATCCAGCAACCTTAAGGCGATCCCGCGAAGTGTCAGGATGTCCCACATGGGCGGCTTAATCAACTGAATCGAACACTTTACGAAAAATGACAAAGGCTGGAAAGAAACTTACCCAGCACCAACAGCAGTGTTATCCCCATGTAGTTGCCGCAATCCAGGTGATCATCCTTTCCTTTCCAGATAGGGACGACAAGTCCTGTTTTCCAGTCAATTGGGATGACACCAGTCTCCCAAATGGAAGCAAAAATTGTTTGCAATGCCAGGAGGACAGCCTTACCACCAGCCTAGAGAAGTTCACCCCGGATCACACAGATCCCTGCAGCCTTCCCTACCCTCAGCTGGTTCACCACCTGTGTAATCTCAGTGAGACTGGGTGGTTCATAGCTAATTGGAGGATTAGCCTCAACAATCGTGGACCCAGAGATATCCAATGTCCTAGCTGGAGGATCAACTTTAAACAGCTGCTCAAAGTAGCCAGCTCAGTGGGTCACAACTGCAGTGTCATCTGTAAGGACCGTTCCATCAACCACCCTGACTGCGACTCTCTGAGGAACAGTTTTGGATGTGCATAATGCTTCGATTCCTCTATAAGTAAGATGTGGGTCACTAGACCATAGATGGTGTGTCACTTGCTCACAGATTACTCTAACAAACGCCTCTTTATCTTCCCTCAGAGCCCTCGCAGCAGTCCTTCTCAGTTCTGGGTACAGACTAGAGTTGCCATCAAGCCGTGCGCTGTGACTCCTCTCGATGATATCCAGAGTGCCCAGCGAGATGAAACACCTCCTTTTGGGAACACTGGTAACATCAACACATCCCTCAGCAACCTTCAGGGTCTTGTCATGGAAGGTTTCCCACATCACATTAGGATCAGCAGTTGCACCCAGGTCCATAAGTTCCTCACACAAACTGCATGCAAACTCGTTAGAAACAGCCTGATTTTGGAGTCTGGCTCGGTTCAACCTCATTTTCCTAGTAGGTGGTAGCCTGCTGGACCTAAGCTATATCTTCAGAGTAGCAATAACATGTCTGTCGTCAGAATTCACAAACTGGGTACTTTGGTTGCACTGAAGTCACCCATGACCAGAGGAGTGTCACCTTGTGGGAACCCATCAAACACTGAGCAAAGTTGTGAATAAAATGAAAAACTTTCTAACATTTGTGCAAAATCTGTCCTTAACAAGTTTCCAGTTGTGTTCCAGTGTGCTTGTTGCAGAATTTATTTTAAAAATAACAACTTGGATCCATTGTGCTAATTCATTTCATAATCTTACAATTCTATCATGTTCCCCCTTAATCTCAGTTTGCATAAATTAAAAAGGTTAATTTCCTTCAGTCTCCCAACCTAGCTCATGCATGAGGTCTGTGTCAGAAGACAATCATGTGTCAGCGCTTTCAAAAAGTGTTCTTTTTCCCATCCATGCTGGCTTGGGAGACCTGGTAAATTAAAATTTACAGACTTTGGACAGCATCCTCCAAGTAATGTTTATTGCAGTCAAAAATGGTATTTCAGAATGTACTGTATATAAGGCCAAAACGAATAAACAAATAAAAGTTTTCAAATGTATCCATGTTACTGGGTACTTGGTCCAAATCATATAATTTTTGAAAGGAAGTACACAGATTAAAATAAAATCTGCCTTAATATCCACCAGTGTGTGCCCACTTTTGTTGCATGCAACTCTGCTGGTGTTTCAACAACATGTGCTGAGGATTTCTTTTGCCTGAATATTCTGGTGTGACTTTCAAATATGTAAATGAGAAAAATATACAATATATAAACTATATACAATATATAAACTCTCTTAAGGTAAATTTGAAAGAGTACATTACACAGTAATTGAAGTCACACAGAATGTATCTCTATTTTGAGATACAATAGACAATTTCTAATAATGCTTTTAAAGGAGAGCTTTTGAAATGTCAAGTTTGTACAGAGCTTTCCACAAATTTCCTCAAATTATAATTCTAGCAAATTTTAAACAGATCAGTCCAGATGGACACGTAGATGGTTGGACATAATACCCTTGGACATACCCTTGTGTGTGTTAATATATATATATATATATATATATATATATATATACTGTATATAATAAATATCCATCCATCCATTATCCAACCCGCTGAATCCAAACACAGGGTCACGGGAGTCTGCTGGAGCCAATCCCAGCCAACACAGGGCACGAGGCAGGAAACAATCCCGGGCAGGGTGCCAACCCACCGCAGGACACACACAAACACACCCACACACCAAGCACACACCAGGGCCAATTTAGAATCGCCAATCCGCCTAACCTGCATGTCTTTGGACTGTGGGAGGAAACCGGAGCGCCCGGAGGAAACCCACGCAGACACGGGGAGAACATGCAAACTCCACGCAGGGAGGACCCGGGAAGTGAACCCGGGTATAATAAATATATATATATATATATATATATATATATATATATATATATATATATATATATATAATATACTGTATATATATATCCTCTTTAATAAAAGCCCTGTACCCCTGCGTGCGTCCAGTGTCCGTGTGTGTGTGTCTTGTGGTGAAGTGCGCATGCGCGGGGCATGGTACGATACTTCAAAGCAGATGCTTCAAAGGCCGCCTAACACGTCACACAAGACAGAGAGGGTGGGACCTATAAAATATCGCGCGGCCGATCAAATCGGATTTCGGTAAATGAGGTAAGACCTAAAACAGAAAACATGAAAAATCCAATCGGGTACTGAGACGCGGAGACCAGCTTCCCCATTGTTGTGCAAGTGTTCACTCTGAGGATGTCAGAGCTGCGATTAAGAAGCTTGGCCCGGTAAAGTGTGAAGTGTCAGTTGTTGAAGGGATTCTCCTAAATATACGAATTTTCATGATATTACAATACGATGACTTTTAAAAGTAGATTTATTTTCGCGCACATTACATCAGTTGCTGGGGAGAATCTGCTGATTGACCACTGTTGTGACAGAAAGCTAATGCATATTACGGACAGCAAAGCCAGTATTACTGTCAGAGAAAATTACAGGCATTTTGCGAAAAAAATTTAATGAGGTAAAAGGTCCCTTGCCATTTAATATAGACTGTTCCTACTAATGTTTATGGACTACTGTTCTAGCGCCCGTTATTGTAACAGGCATAATGTCTAATATATATATATATATATATACACACACCGTGAACCTCACCAGGATAAGCAGTTTGAGATGATGAGATGCGATAAGATAAGATGATATTTATCTATCTATATATATATAGATATAGGTATATACTCTAGATTTAGATATAGATAGATATAGAAACAGATATAGATATATACAGTATATATGTTATTTTGTGGTGTATGGATATAAATAAATGTTTAACTAGAGGTAAAGGGCCATTTCAAGACAACAGTATCTCAGGCAGCTGAAATCTTGATGTATAAAAACAGAAAGGTTAGTCAACGTGGTTGCTAAACATGAATCACAATGTTTGGCAAGAGGAATAGACAGATTGACATCCAGTAAAAGGATAAAATAGGAGCGCAAGCAGAAAGGAGGAATAAATTCCATCTCCTATATAAAAAAGAAATATTATCCATGTCAAGAAAAGGTGGGATGCCTTAAAATGAATGATAACAGGCTCATTAAAAATAACAGCCATCTAAATTATAAATGACCTACCTCCTTATAAGTGTGCAGTAGAGGAAAATTAACGCAGCACTGCCTATTATTAGAATATTTTCAGTTTCTTCGGTAAAGTTAAAATAGGACTTATTTACTTAATGAGTATCAATTTATTTAACTCATAATGTTAATGAAAAATACAAAAGAGCCTGGGGGCTCTTTGGGGCAGTTATGGAAACTGAATGCTGGGTAATTTCTTAATTGAAGATAATGCTTCAAAGGATTCATTCAAAATTTTATATTCATTTTAAGGGAGCATATTGTTTAAAGTACTCCTTCTGATATGTGACATACACTAAGTGCTCTGAAGAACATTTCTGTGCAGTGTAGTACTGAACTATTTTTGTACTGCACAGAGTTCAGTGAACTGTAGTTGTTGGTATTTTATGATTCACACAGGATAAAGTGATTGTATATATAAGGGCATTGATATAGTTATCAAATCTGTCTTATAATAACATATTGTAGTCAAAGGATTTGGATTGTCTAATTAGTATGTTCTGTCTTCTTTGGTTACTGGTATGAAGGGCACTAAAGTGAGTGCAAGGATATTACCTGCACTAAGTGGAGACCTGCAATGCATATGCTAAGATAATGTGACAGCCTGAGCAATCAAGATGATAAAACACATGTTATTTGGTTTTTATGAGCTTAAACAACTAGATCAATATAAACTGACGTTGTTGTTGTAATTAAAAAATAATGAAGGTGGATATCAAACACTAAACTTAGTATGTCTATTATTGCATCTAGACAATGTATCCACACTACATATTGTGACAGACGCATGCTGGTCTTTTCAACTAAAATTAAAAAAAAATTCTGTATGGAATTATGCATATACCAAAAAAAGAGAAAAAGGTGAATGTCAGAATTTATAAAACCCAGTGTACGCACTTTTTTACGCAATTTACCTTTATAAATCACTATCCTGTTATAAACGTGCATAGGTGAATGTGCCTGAAACTCTGCCCAACTGCCACTCTGAAACAACAATATATGAACTATGCTACTGAGCCTTGCACATATTCAGTCGAGGTCCTGCAGACCTCCACTGCCTGGTAAAGCAGCCTACCACCTGACATATACAAGACACTGGCACCTGCATTTCAGGAGTCCTATGATGTGCACTGCCTCATCCTCTACACTGTGGATCCAGGAAAAAGCAATCATGTCATTATATGTGCCCATGTTTTTTATGTTTCTGCTGCTGTATGCATTTGAATTTCCCCATGGGATTAATAAAGTGTATCTAATGTAATCTAATATCTACAGCCAACAGCTTTTAACATCCATATTTTTGGAATATGGAAGGAATATTCACACAGGTAATGGCCAGCTGCTAGATTTGAACCCATAGAGCTGGATCCAAGAGGCAGCAGTACTAACCAAGTACAGAGTTATAGTACCAGGGTTTGCTTGTATATTTTTCATATGTCAAGCACTTGGGTCACACTGTGAGTCATAAGTGGGAACCCAACTAGCAGTGTCATGGTTCTCTTGCCCAACAACTTAAAACACATTTGTTCAGAAAATACAGAATACATTTTGTATTTTATTCTGATTTATTGTTTCTTATACTTTTTAAATGTTTTGTAAATTCTGTATTCATCTTTATTTAATATTTTATGCAGATTTTATGTATATCCAATGTTGTATGTGCCCCTATTGTTTTTTCTGAATTTTTGCGAAGCACTTTGAGCATGGGAAAGGTGCTATATAAATAAAAAGTATTATTATTATTATCAGTATTAGTTCAGTAGACATACACTTTGCAGTGAATTTGAAGAAGGCAAAATATATGCTGAAGAATTAAGAGAATGGTTACAAATAACTTAATGAAAAGCAAAATCTATGAAAAGTAAGTTTAATTTAGGGTATACCCTGTGACGTTATCTAAGGAAAATGTAGTCCTTTATGAAGTATTATTAAAATCTGTCAGTATTTGTAGAGAATTGACCTGAAATGTAATGCTGTATGTAAATATAAAATAGTTCACCTTACTTCATACATTTGAAGATATCAGCAAGTCTTGACTTCTTAGCCAATCAGATGTAGCATGTTTTCTTTTTCCCCAGTTGCATACAGTTTTCTCGCCAACACTTCTATTTTAGGCGAATAGATCTTTAAATGTTCTTCTACATTATATACTCCTCCAAATGCTTTAAATGACAGCTGGGTTTAAAAAAATTAAGCTACACTCAGATGATGAGTTGAACATCAAGCAGTGTTTCATCAGATAGCAAAATATTTATGCAGTGCATAAACAGACACGGCTTCCTTGTAGGTTATACTGTAATAACAGTCCTTTGGCTTGTCAGCTCCAGGATATGTAACTGGATAAATCATGCACTTTTGAACTGATAGATGTCAAGACTGCAGTATACAAATGGGGAAATATGTCAATGAATACTCCTGTTTAGGTCGCATATTCTATAAACAGCGACATTCTTGTGCCGTGAGAACATCTGCTGGCCTTGCAAATCTCACTCTCCAGGTTAGTTGCTGTTATGAATAAAGAGTCCATGGATGTCATAGTGTAGTTATTAAAGAATTATTGACTGCTAGAGTGGGTGAACATGTTTGGTCTGAGTCAAGAAATTTTCAAACTTCATCAGTTTATATTAAAATACTTAAGGTTGTTCAAACTGGATGATTTATGGTCTATTTCAGGTCCTCTTGTTCAATAAAAGCAGACTCCCACTTTTCATGCACACCAGCTGTTCTCAGATCTCTGCCAGAGGATAGCATTTTGAATATTAACAGAACATGTTGAAGATTTACTTCATGGATGCCCAAAAGCCTATAAGGTAATCCTGAAAGACAATGAAAAGTTCATGTCTGGCAGGTGTTATCAAATTCAACATAATAAAAATAGATTAGTCATTTAAATCAATGGCAGCTCACACAGTTTAAGGAAAGAGCCAGATAGACTGGGACTGACCGTGCACTCTGTAGAGTGGAATAAAAAAGGATGATAGGGAAATCAGTATCGATCATGACGTGTTATGCTGGAGCATCTTTAGGCACTGGCATATTCCACCACAGAGTACTAGTGCCTCCTTCTGACGTGCGGGTCGGCTCCTTGCTCTCTCTTCATTTTCTGTAGGGAGCCTCTTGAACCCAACACCGTCAATAATGTAACCAGATGAGCATGGCCTATGAAGACAAAACACACATGAAGCAAAGGGAAGGTGCAAAGTGCTCAGCGCTTTTATTAAAAACAAAGCAAAATGTTCCAAAAGTGCAGTGCTAAACAAATAGTTCAACAAATAAAGAATCCAATTAAAAACAAAGGGGAAGTGGAGGTTAAAATCAAAATGGAAAACACATCCACTAAAGCAAACCAACTGACAGGAAACTATCCTTTTTAAAAACCCGGTGCATTGATCTTTTCACTTATCCCATGCGGGCCTTGCAGCAGAGGATTTACTCTAACAGCAGATACAGCTGACCTTCCTCAGGTACAGACTAAGGACAGGCTCCCTCTCCACACCTTGGCTTGGGTCCCCAACGGCCAGGGCGCTTATCCTGGGGCTCTCCTCCTAAGCCTCCTTGACCCCTGCTTCCATAGCGAAGACCTGCCATGCAATTGCTTTTCAAATTCATTTCAAAGGTGTTCAATAGAGTTGAGGTCAGGGCTCTGTGTAGACCCATCGGTTTCCTCCATTTCTTTATGGACCTGGCCTCTACACTGGGGCACAGTCATTCTGGAACAGAAATGGGCCATCCCCAACCTGTTCTCACAAAGGTGGAAGTGCAGAATTGTCTAAAATTATCTTTGTATGCTGTAGCATTAACAGCACCCTTCACTGGAACCAAGGGACCCCAGCCCAAACCCTAATAAACAGCCCCAGGCCATTATTCCTCCTCTACCAAACGTTATAGTAGACACTGCAGTCTGGAAGGCAGCACTCTCCTGGTATCCATTAAACCCAGATTCATGCTTCAAACTGGCCAATAATGAAGTGATTCATTATTCCAGAGTCTAATGAAAGTGTGCTTTACGCCACTCCAGCCAATGCTAAGCGTTGTGCGTGGTGTTCTTAGACTTTTGTGCCACTGTTTGGCCATTGAAACCCATTTCATGAAGGTCGTGATGCACGGTTCTTTTGCTGAGGTTGCTTCCAGTGGCAGACTGGAATTGTGTTGAGAGTGACGCAAAAGACGACATTAGACCATTAGAATAATCTAGTCAAGAACAGGACATTCAGCCCAACAAAGCTAGTCAGTCCTATCCACTTAATTCTTCTAAAAAACATCAAGTCTACTTTTGAAAGTTCCTAAAGTCCTACTGTCTACCACACTACATGGTAGCTTAGTGGGACAGATGGTTTTTACTCACTCTGTGCTTCAACACTAGGCTGCTAGATGCTTTTGAATATTAGCACTTACAGTTGATCAGGGCAGATCTAGCAGAAAAGAAATTTCATGTACTGACTTGTGGCAAAGATGGCATGACAGTGCCACATTTAAAGTAACTGGGCCCTTAATGCACATAGAAAATCTAGGCAATACGGCATAAACGCCAATAATTTAATTAAAGTTACTACTTTAGATGAACAATGTATTAAAACTGTAAAAACAGATCATAGATTAAATAAAAAATACACGCAGGAGCGGCGCTAATAAAAATAACTTAATTCCTGTTCCCTATATCAATAACGCACATAGTATTCATCTCTGCTCCTCCGAAACATTGAATATGGCACTATTAAATATTAGAGCTTTAACTAACAAGACGTTTTTTATCAACGACATTATTAGTGAAAAAAAAATAGATTTTATTGCACTAAGTGAAACGTGGCTTAGCTCAGATGGCGCAGCTGTTTTAATCGAATCTGCGCCTCCGGATTACAGTTTTACTCGTGCTGATCGCCAAGGAAAGAGAGGTGGAGGGCTAGCAAACATTTACTCTAGCAGGTTAAAATGTAAAAATATCAGTTTTGGTAAGTTCAAGTCTTTTGAGTATCTCGCCATTGTTATTCAGGGAGATTCTCACGTTCTAGTATTATCCGTGTATAGACCTCCTAAATTCAACGCGTCTTTCTTTGAGGAATTCTCTGACTTGATGTCAATCTTAATTACGAACTATGACGCACTCTTAATAGTCGGCGACTTTAATTTTCATGTAGATAATCAATGTGACCAAAAAGTAAAAGAATTTATGAACCTCCTGGACTCTTTTGATTTGAGACAGCTCGTTAATCAGCCTACACATAAAGCAGGTCATACGTTAGACTTAGTAATTACTAAAGGACTAAAAGTTGATATAAAGCAGGTCATTGACACGGGTCTTTCAGACCATTTTCTTCTACTTTTTAATATAGAAATAATGATAGAAAACACTCATGAGAAGCATATTGTTAAAAAACGCTTCTTTGACTCATCAGCAACTTTAAAACTTACAAACATTTTAACCAATCAGTCCGTTTATAGTGCCAACTATAATAGCGAGGAGAATGTAAATAGTAAGGTGGAAAGATTTAATACTAAAGTGAGGGCTGCTGTTGACATAGTTGCACCTGAAAAGACAGTTAAAAAATCTTCTAGCATTGTTATACCTTGGAAGACCCAAAGAGTGTCTGATTTAAAGAGAACATGCCGTAGAGCTGAGCGTAAATGGAGGAAGACTAAATTAACTATTGACTATGAGATATTAAAAGTTAAAATAACAGAATACAATAACACAGTCCGTCTTGAGAGGTGCTGCTATTTCTCTAAGATTATAAATAACAATGCTAGTAATCCCAGAGTGTTATTTTCGACAATTGATCATCTGTTAAATCCAGGTAACTCAAAGGAATGCCTTCTAAGTACTTCCAGTAAAACCTGTGAGGCTATCGCTGTATTTTTCAGTCAAAAAATTAATGATATTAGAAATAACATAGTATATCTCCCCAACACTAAGGATCCCCCGAAACCCCAGTACTCCATAATAAATAAATTAGAGTCTTTCACTAGGATAGATTTACCTGATTTACATAAAATAATTTCTCAAATGAAACCATCCACCTGTGCCCTTGACCCAATACCAACAAATTTTTTCAAAGAAGTATCGGGTGTGCTTATTGATAATGTTCTTGACATAGTAAATTCGTCATTAGATACGGGGGTCTTCCCAGACTGTCTTAAGACTGCGGTAGTTAAACCCCTACTTAAGAAAAATAATCTCGACCCCTCTTCTCTTGAAAATTATAGACCCATCTCTAACCTGCCTTTCTTAAGTAAAATTCTAGAGAAGGCAGTCATTATGCAGTTAAATGAGCACCTCAATAAACATGCTATTCTTGATAAATTTCAGTCAGGTTTTAGAACAAATCACAGCACAGAAACTGCACTCGTTAAAGTAGTAAATGACTTGCGGGTAAATGCAGACAGAGGCCATTTATCTGTTCTCATCCTCTTAGATTTGAGTGCCGCATTTGACACTATTGATCATAATATTCTTAAGAATCGCCTTAGTCAATGGGTGGGCCTCTCTGGCAGTGTCTTAAACTGATTTGAATCCTACCTGGCAGGGAGAAAATTCTTTGTTAGTTGTGGTAATTATAACTCAAAGACACATGATATTCTATATGGTGTTCCACAAGGCTCTATCCTGGGTCCGCTGCTCTTCTCAATCTACATGCTTCCATTAGGTCAGATTATCTCGGGACATAACGTGAGCTACCACAGCTATGCTGATGACACACAGCTGTATTTATCAATAGCACCTGATGACCCCAAATCTCTTGATTCGCTAACACAATGTCTAACCTGTATCTCAGAATGGATGAATAGTAACTTTCTCAAATTAAATAAAGAAAAAAACCGAAATCTTAGTGATTGGCAATAATGGATACAATGAGGCTATTAGAAATAAACTGGATGCATTAGGATTAAAAGTCAAATCGGAGGTAAAAAGCTTAGGGGTAACCGTTGATTGTAATCTGAATTTTAAATCGCATATTAATAAAATCACTAGGACAGCATTTTTTCACCTAAGGAACATAGCAAAAGTTAGACCTCTTATATCATCGAAAGATGCAGAGAAATTAGTTCATGCGTTTGTCTTTAGTCGGCTAGATTACTGTAATGCACTCCTCTCAGGACTACCCAAAAAGACATCAATCGTTTGCAGTTAGTGCAGAATGCAGCTGCTAGAATCCTTACCAGGAAAAGAAAATCCGAACACATTTCTCCAGTTTTGATGTCACTACACTGGTTACCTGTGTCATTCAGAATTGACTTTAAAATTCTGCTTATGGTTTATAAAGCTTTAAATAATCTCGCCCCGTCTTATATATCGGAATGTCTGACACCTTATATTCCAAATCGCAACCTCAGATCCTCAACTGAGTGTCTCCTTAGAATTCCAAGAGCAAAACTTAAAAGAAGTGGTGAGGCGGCCTTCTGCTGTTATGCACCTAAAATCTGGAATAGCCTGCCAGTAGGAATTCGCCAGGCTAATACAGTGGAGCACTTTAAAAAACTACTGAAAACACATTACTTTAACATGGCCTTCTCATAACTTCACTGTAATTTAATCCTGATACTCTGTATATCCAATTCATTATAATAACTATTCATTCAAAATTTGTACTAACCCCTACTCTCTCTTCTGTTTTCTTTTCCGGTGTCCTATTGGTGGTGGCTTGTGCCACCACCATCTACCCAAAGCACCATGATGTTCCAACAATGATGGATGGATTAAAAGCCAGAAGTCTGTATAACCATCAGCATCAAGTGACTCCGTGAGAACCCTAACTACAAAGAGGACTATTTCATTTATGTTAGGTAGAATGCCCAAAGGGGACTGGGCGGTCTCGTGGCCTGGAACCCCTACAGATTTTATTTTTTTCTCCAGCCTTCTGGAGTTTTTTTTTGTTTTTTCTGTCCACCCTGGCCATCGGACCTTACTCCTTTCTATGTTAACTAATGTTGTCTTATTTTAATTTCTTATTTGTCTTTTATTCTTCTTTTCTTCATTATGTAAAGCACTTTGAGCTACTTTTTGTATGAAAATGTGCTATATAAATAAATGTTGTTGTTGTTGTTGTTGTTTTGGATGACTCATTCTACTGCTGATTTATGTCAATATCACTGGCATGGCTATGTGCTTAGTTTTATGCACCTATTAACAAATGGTGCAGTTGAAACTCTTGAACTCAATAATCTAGAGGGGTGTGCACATACTGTATGTTGTGGAAAGTATTATACATACAGTATATGCTACACAAATGTAATCTGTATGACAGATATGAATTTGTATATGTATAACATGCTTGCTTGCTTTTCTAAGGATAAATGCAAAAACAGAATCCCATTGTCTGTGAAATTCAGAAACAATGCAAGTAACAAAGTAATGAATGAATAAAACAAAAAATCACAATGACAGCGAACCACATTCTACCACAAGCATCCCAAATTAAAAATAAATACAAATTTCCACCATAAATTACAATCACAAAAACACCTACCCTCACTTGTTAATGCACCTATCACTCCATTCTCTTCAAAGTCCTAAGTGACTCTTCTCCAGAAGTTTCTACTCTCTTCTATTCAAAGACAAAAATGATTTCTTGTTTAAACCCCAATGGAAAATCCAACAACTGGGAGCACCACTAATGGCAAACATTAAAAACCAGGGGCAAGAGCGTTTGTAGAAGTTTCAGCTTAGTCACAGTTCAGGTTTAGGTCACCATGAGCACATAAAAAAGGGAAACATGTGTGAAGGATGGCCGGCTTCATATTCTGGCCCTCACCCCCAGGCCGCCAGGAGGAGCTCTCCCGACAGCATGGACGGGCCCCGAATTCCAGCAGGGCCTCATGGACTATGTAGTTTTTATACACAGCCCTGCTGGATACCCTGGAGACCACTGGGAGTCACTGTCGGGAGGCCCGTGGACTCATATATGCCCTATAACCTGGAAGTGCAACATAATCCCGGGACAGGAAGAAACAACATGCTTCCGGGGTGAAGATAAGGACTGTTTACCCTGACCCGGAAGGAATAAGGACTTGTGGACTGTTGGGCAGGAACACCTCCGTGTCAGGGAGTATAAAAGGACTCTGGGAAAGCCCAAACACTGAGCTGAGCTGGGAGGTAGGGTGGCAAAGTGTCTGGGAGAGGAGGAGTGTTTATTTGTGCTTTATTATAGAGAATTGATTATATGAGTAGTGTGGAGTGGAGGGTGCTTGGTGCACTGTGTAATAAGAAAATAAAAGAGTGGTGTTTGGAGTGGTACCTGAGGGTTCAAGAGGTGGATCGATACCTCTACTGCTACACATTTTTATTGTTTCTGTAAATATTTTTAAAACTATACATATTTCTACGTAACCTGTATTTTGCATGGTGCCTGTCTATAGTGGACATCACTCCAAGATGCCAGCCTTTGTTTCAGCTTTACAATGACTAAGAGTGCAAAACAAAAAGAAAAAAGTGCCAGAAGGGAAACACACAATGAAAATTTGTCTTCTTCACCAAAATTGGCATTTAATTTGAAAGAATGCTTGAAATTCTTTGAGAAGAAAACTTGACGGGTTAAGGGGAAAAAAAAAGGATAGAATTTTCAACCAGAAGCGGATGTCTTTGTTGACAGAAAAAAGACAACATTGAATTAAGAGCAAGAAAAAACTAGACATTAAGTCTACAGCAGGGAAAATGTTTTCCTTCAAATTTCAAACCAGCATGACTGAAAGGAATTGTATGAAGTTTTAAACTCCTTTATGAGACAAATAAAATTACACATCCAGGATTAGAAAATAAAAGATTTTGTTTTAAGTATACTGTATTCAGTGTTAAATGTAGCTTATTAATGTAGCCTGAACAATTGTAAATGCTCAAAAATGATGTAGCTTATTCTTTAATTAACTACAGAGTATTTATGTTGAAAATCTGGTAATTTTTTTTTATAATTTCAAATTTGAAGTCAGGGATATAAGTCATGACCGTTTAGAAATATATCAAAATACTGTATGTTTCTGATTTTTTACAATTACAGCATAATTGTAATTATGGAGATTTAAATGAGAACAAGAACTAGTGGTATAAAAGACAATCACATTCACAAATATATCGCTTAAAACATTACTGGTTTTGCACAAAGCATTGAAATTAACCATGACAATCAAAGCAACAAAGAGATATACATTATGATGGTTTTGCAGTACTGATTTTGGACAGTTCTTGACCGTGTCACATATGTGTGAATAGAGAGCATCTACAAGGCTCTGTTAAGGTGACACCTCTACCTCAAGCACCCGAGGCACTAATGCCTCTTTTCTAGCCTCAGACTAGAGAATGGGTCGAGAGATGACTTTGAGGTCACTTCTGGGTTTCACCTGGTGGTCCTACCTTTTCCACTCCATGACCTTTTTTAAAGACAGACAACATTGGAATTCTGAGTTCACTGAAGAACCCACCTCCAAGAAGCAAGCACCTCTAATGGGAGAAATTCCTAAATTGAGGATACTGAATCAAAAAAGAGCCAACTAATATAGTCATTTCTGTTGGATTTCAATTTTCCCTTTCTTCTTACTCACATCATCGTTACCTAGAGTGCATTTAGGCTGAAGAACCTTACACTCTAAGTCTGATGTTTAAGGAGAAAGAATTATGACAGGAAATTGAAACTGAAAAGTAATTGTATTGAAGAATGCAGTGCAAACGTGGAAGAAAGAAGGGTCCAAGCTTTGTGATATTTGGCCGGCCGTTCATCCTGGCCACTACCCCCTGGCCGCCAGGTGGAGCTCTCCCTGCAGCATGGAGGTGCCCCAAATACCATTAGGGAATCATGGACAGTGGTGTTTTCCTTTACAGCCCTGCTGGATACTTTGGGGGCCAACAGAGGATGCTGCAGGAAGGCCCAGAGACTCTTACGTGCCCTATAACCCTGAAGTACATCTTAGTCACAGCGACAGGAGGAATGACGTACTTCCGAGATTAAGAAGAAGAGTTTTTATCTTTCCTGGAAGTGTTCCTAGTCACATGAACAGAGAGAGCAAAACACTTCTGGGTCAAGGACTATAAAAGGACTGTGGGAGATCCCAGACGTGGAACTGAGCTGGATGGAAGGGTGGCAACACATCTGGGAGAGTGGAGGATTGTTTGATTATTGATTATTGTTTAGAGTATTGATTTATTGAGTATTGTGGAGTGTAGGTGCTTTGTGCACATTGTTATCATAAATAAACCATTATTTGGACTTTTACCTGGTGTCTGGCGTGGTGTCCGAGGGTCCAAGGGAGCGAGAGCGCCCCCTATCTGTCACAGCTTACAAAAGGCAATATTTAGCAGAAGACGAAGTATGCATCAAGATATTTTACAGAGAAAAGTAAAATGGAAACATTTGCACAGAAAAGCTACCTAGAATCAAAGAATCTCCTAATGAAATATATTGTGTATAGAAACAGAAGCAATGCCAGGATATTTCAATGCAAGATACTCGAAAACAGCTAAAATGGAATTTGAACTGGACAAATTCCTAATCATAAAATTACAGAATCTGTGAAAAATGCTGAAGGGGCTATTCTGTTAGTAGCATTAATAAAACCTGAGAACTCAATGAGACAATGAACTCATTTAAAACTGACTATAAAGTGAGTGTCAAAACCGGAGCAATAGCCTGCTCTAAGAACAGAATCTTTGTTTGGATGTTTGTCAAAGGGACACATTTAATAAATATATATTTGAATTTCTGGTTTGTTTTAGATAAGAAGTCTAAAAGTATGCAATACTAAGTAAGTTAAGAAGTTGCTGACAAGAAGATGTTAGGAGCATTATGAGAAATTAAAAGGCAAGATTCTTTCAGTATTTTAGTGGTTAAAGAATAGCCAAGGAGGAGGTCAAGTGTATTGTAAACAGTAAAGGGGAATTAAAATACACATACAGGAAAATGGCAAATGCTCTAAAGTTGCATTTTTCACGTAATGATATGGATAACCTCTCAGTGATATCAGGAACTACTAAAGAGGTACTGAGTGATTTGGAAATTGTAGAGTAATGTTTAGATTAAATAAGTTAAAATATAACAAATCATTAGAACCTGATAACATTTATCACTAAGTGTTTAATGGAGGTTAGTGAGTACTTATATAAAACCTCAGAACATATTTTCGAGTGTCCACTTCACATTTGGGAAATTCCTAAAGACTGGAAAATAGTAAATGATATCCTGTTATATATGAAAACAGTGATCAGACAGATTCAAGTTGTTATGAGCAAGTAAGCATAACATGCATCACAGGTAAATTAATAGAAAAAAGTATTTGCAACATTAATAAGTACTCCGATGATACAGCAGTTGTGGTGTGTATAAGGAATGGGCAGGCAGGGGGAATATAGGGATCTGATTGGAGTTTTCAGTGACTGGAAAATTAAGAACTGCGTGGTTCTGAACACAACAAATACCAAGGAAATGATTGTGGATTTTCGCAGGTCTAAGCACCCCCTTCAGACTGTTAAACATCTGAGGGGAGGGACACTGAGTTGGTGCAGACTTATAAATATCCAGGTGTCCACCTTGATGACAGACTGACTGGTCTGTGAACATAGATGTCCTCTACTAGAAGGTGCACAGAAGGCTGTTTTTCCTCAGGAGACTCAGATCTTTTAATGAATGTAGCAAAATGCTCTCTACATTTTGTCAGACAGTTGTTGCCAGTGTCCTTTTCTTTGCTACCCTATGTTGGGGAGGCAATATGACAGATAAAAACACGAAGAGGCTGGCCAAGTTGGTGAAGAAGGTTGGCTTGGTTCTGGGTAGGACTGTGGACTCACTGGGATTTGTGGTAGAAAGGTACATGGAGAGGAAGGTACAGGCCATCCTTGACAATAGCAGTCACCCTTACCCTGTCCACAACATTTTGGCAGATCAGAGAAGTAAACATAGCAGTTGTTTATTCTCTCTGCACTATAGAACAGAATACTTAAAAAGATCGTTTGTTCCTACTGTTGTGAGATTTTATAACTCTGTTGTCAACATGACTGATTCATGACTTGATCACCACTTCATCCTTCCGACACTGCAAGAATATGACCAATTTTACTTTTTTATCATTTATTTATTTGTTTTTATCCCTACTAAAATATGAAAAACGTTTCTTGTTTTAACAATGTGTTTACACAGATTATTATAGAAACGGAACAAACATGAAATGTATTTGTTCCAAATAACGATCTATTATTTTTCACTCTAAAACTCCAGCACTTCACTCCCAGATAATCAAGGCATGAGCTGGGAGAACTTTGTGCACGTTCTGCGGTGGTGGGGGAATGGAATAGCAGGCTACTTGCTGCTTGTCATTATCAGCACATTTACAGGACAAAAGACGCTGACGGACAGGTACGAACGGATTTAAGGTGGGCCGGATCTATTGAGTTTTTTCGTAGGCTCTGGTAATTCTAGTGTTAAGGCTACCTGCTTGTTTCAGCTGGAGGTGGCTTGCAAAACAGCTATAAATACCTCAGAAATATAACAAAAAAGTGTAGGGATAAAAGTCTTTTAGAAGATTTTTTCAAGAATTTTTTGTAAGAAATAGAAAAATGCAAAGAAAAGCCCAAAAGAGCAAAAAGAAGTACAATGGAGTTGCCTTAAAGGCAATCCTAAGCATACAAGTCTGAAAACGCAATCCAAAAATTTGAATCCTGACAGTTGAGTACAATCAATCAAGTAAATAAGAAAATCCAACACAATATTCAAAGAAACTCCTATAAGAATGATTACCAACTCCTGAGCCTTCTCAGCCTCCTGTGGCTCAGAACAAGGAACATAACTACATTTAAAGGGACTGTACACAACTACAAAACTACATATGAAATAAAATGACACAAAGCCATGCCAAATAATAATTCAAAAATAACAAGAAGAAGAACACTTAAATATAAAATGCACATTACTTCATACAGATACACAAAAATAGGTCCTTTTGGATTATTTAAGAGCTCTGCCCCTACAGACAGCATTAAGTCATCTGTGTGAGAAGAGGCATATTTTAAAGGCATGCAGTTTATTGCACTCACAAATTCTTCACATTTGGAAAAAAATATCACAGTAATCAGACCCAACTTCTGGTACCATAAACTGT
The DNA here is from genome assembly GCF_900747795.2 of Erpetoichthys calabaricus. Classification (NCBI taxonomy): domain Eukaryota; kingdom Metazoa; phylum Chordata; class Cladistia; order Polypteriformes; family Polypteridae; genus Erpetoichthys; species Erpetoichthys calabaricus. Next base: position 132,645,342 of record NC_041403.2, read on the forward strand.
AGAAGAAAAAAAGTAAGCCACAATAATAATTAACAAGGGAGTTATTTTATTCTATAACACCTTAAAATATATGATTCATATTATCTAATATAAACTGAATGAATGTCATTTTCATATTCCAGCTTTTATATATTCAGTTTGTAAAAGACTGAGAAAAACAAGATGGGTTATGCTGAATTCACATATCCAAATTTCCAGTTCATTTAAACAATGGGTATGTTTATTAAAGCAAGAATGAGAAGAAATAGTTTTCCTGCTTAGCAGACCTAAGTAAATTGCATGTTGCATAATCTATGCCAAAGGGTACATTTAAATATTTTATTTTATATTGTACAGGTATATTTTGTTATATTTTCTTGGTTAAGTAAACTTTAGTAGGCATAATTTAGTTTCCAGTTGATTTCTCATTGGGTAAGTAGTGCTTTTGTGCAAGAACACATTTTATTTTTATATAGCATTCAGTATGACCATCACTAGGAGCTTTAAATGGTTGTAATTCATATAAAAGCAATATAAAACACTAAAATAAAAATCATATGTTAAAATTCAGAATATCAAATGAGTAATCATTACAAATGTGTAAAAGAGTGTCAAAAAGGTCTGTTTTAAAACTTTCTTTATAAACAGCCAGTAATGGTGAGGTCTGAACAAAGTTTGGCAGTTTACTCCATAGGCATTGGTTAATGTAGCAAATGGCCCAATCAGACATTGTAGAGAGCTTTGTTTGAGGGACAGCCAAAGGGTTACAGATTGCAGAGGAGATGAGGAGAGATAACAGTAGTGGACAGAGTGAGTAAGTCTATAATGCATGTCGGTCTAGCGGTAATTAAACACTTTTATACAAGCAGCTGGATCTTATATTGTATCTGCTCCTTAACAGCCAACTGATGTAAAGAAGAAAGAACCATGGTATGTGAGTTTACCTCTGCATACCTCTGCATACCTGCATACCTCCATACCTCTGCATAGTGCATGGAGCACTATTTTGGACATACTGCAACTTCTGGTTGGGGAAGACCAACAAATAGAGAGTTGTGGCAATCTAATCATACACCATCTTCTGACCATCTCTCATCGACAGAGATGATCTGAGCTAGGATATATTCCTGAAGAGATAAAACGAAATCTAATAAGCAGAGGTAATATGATTTTGGAAAGTTAAAGTAGGTTTGAACTCGAGGGTTAAATTAGTAAGTAAGGAGGTGAAAGGAATTATCTGACCATTTAGAGTAATATAATTGAGAACCAAGAAATCTTGACTTCTTATAATGATACACCCCTTACTTTCCTGTTCCTGCTTTCCTCAAACAACAGCCACACTCCTCCAGGAATTGATGAGAATTCAGTTTCTTTTTGGGAGCTAAGTATTTCTTTATTAGCCTTTTCCAAGATATGGTAATACTTTATCTTTTTGTGCTTAAGCTTGTGAGGAAATACAATATAAAAACATAGTAGGAGCAATGATATTCAAAAATAAAGAAGCAGGGCTACTTAGTCAGTACTCAGAGATGTTTAAGTAGGACCTAACAAAATTACTTTAGAATCATACAGTAGAAAAAATGGCAGAGCTTCTCTAGAATTTTGCCTATGTGTATCCGTTTGAATTTATGCACCAATATATAATGTAGGTTATGGGAAATCAGATATGCCCGGAAATACTTTACCATTTCAGATTAAGTCTTCTCATTGTGCTCTTTTCATAACATGGCTTTTTCTTAAATTTGTAAAGGGAAGTACATATTTTCCAATTAGAGTTGGTATTTTGTTTTTATTTAAATGTGGTATACAGTCACATGAAAAAAATTGGGAACCCATCTCAGCCTGCCAAAATAATTTACTCTACTTAAAAAAAAGATAACAGTGGTATGTCTTTCATTTCCTAGGAACATCTGAGTACTGGGGTGTTTTCTGAACAAAGATTTTTAGTGAGGCAGTATTTAGTTGTATGAAATTAAATCAAATGTGAAAAACTGGCTGTGTAAAAATTTGGGTACCCTTGTAATTTTGCTGGTTAGAATGCATGTAACTGCTCAATACTGATTACTTGCAATACCAAATTGGTTGGATTAGCTCATTAAGCCTTGAACTTCAAAGACAGGTGTGACCAATCATGAGAAAAGGTATTTAAGGTGGTCAATTGTAAGTTGTGCTTCCCTTTGACTCTCCTCTGAAGAGTGACAGCATGGGATCCTCAAAGCAACTCTCAAAAGATCTGAAAACAAAGATTTTTCAGTATCATGGTTTAGGGGAAGGCTACAAAAAGCTATCTCAGAGGTTTAAACTGTCAGTTTCAACAGTAAGGAATGTAATCAGGAAATGGAAGGCCACAGGCACAGTTGCTGTTAAACCCAGCAGGTCTGGCAGGCCAAGAAAAATACAGGAGCGGCATATGCGCAGGATTGTGCGAATGGTTACAGACAACCCTCAGATCACCTCCAAAGGCCTTCAAGAACATCTTGCCGCAGATGGTGTATCTGTACATCGTTCTACAATTCAGTGCAATTTACACAAAGAATATCTGTATGGCGGGGTGATGAGAAAGAAGCCCTTTCTGCACTCACGCCACAAGCAAGTCGCTTGTTGTATGCAAATGCTCATTTAGTCAAAGTCAGATTCATTTTGGAACAAAGTGCTTTGGACTGATGAGAAAAAAATTGAGTTATTTGGTCATAACAAAAAATGCTTTGCATGGTGGAAGAAGAACACCGCATTCCAAGAAAAACACCTGCTACCTACTGTCAAATTTGGTGGAGGTTCCATCATGCTGTGGGGCTGTGTGGCTAGTTCAGGGACTGGGCCCCTTGTTAAAGTTGAGGGTCGGATGAATTCAACCCAATATCAACAAATTCTTCAGGATAATGTTCAAGCATCAGTCACAAAGTTGAAGTTACACAGGGGTTGGATATTCCAACAAGACAATGACCCAAAACACAGTTCGAAATCTACAAAGGCATTCATGCAGAGGGAGAAGTACAATATTCTGGAATGGCCGTCACAGTCCCCTGACTTGAATATCATCGAAAATCTATGGGATGATTTGAAGCCGGCTGTCCATGCTCGGCAGCCATCAAATTTAACTGAACTGGAGAGATTTTGTATGGAAGAATGGTCAAAAATATCCTCCATTCAAAATCCAGACACTCATCAAAGACTATAGGAGGCGTCTAATAGAGGCTGTTATATTTGCAAAAGGAGGCTCAACTAAATATTGACGTAATATCTCTGTTGGGGTGCCCAAATTTATGCACCTGTCTAATTTTGTTATGATGCATATTGCATATTTTCTGTTAATCCAATAAACTTAATGTCACTGCTGAAATACATACAAATAAATCTAATTAACTTTGCTGTTTAATTTGATAGCTTCAGCATTTTATGATTCGATTGCTAGGTTGCATGGTACTGTTTCTTGGGGCTGCCTCCCAGGTGGAACTGTGCACCATGCACCAAAGTTTGTTCAGGCAAACACATTTTAATCCTGCATAGAACTCAGTAGTGTTTGAGATTATGAATTAAAACTATGAAAAATGCCAGTTTAATGATTTGTGTTTGTTTTAAAATTTTCATCTCCCTTGAGCACTGTTATTTACATACAATATCTGGATATCCTTTTTTGGGATTATAGAACTGAATTTTGCTATCGGTTTAAGGACTAGAAATAATTTTCTAATAGATATATGTTGTTTTAATCTTTTTCTGGCCACGTTTTGTTTTCTAAGGGGCTGGTTTCTTGAGCATTCGTTGTTATGACATTGCTATACAAAAACCTTCAGAGATGCATGATCCTGATATCATGACTGCACCATTTCTTCGAATATAACTGCAAGACTGGCATCATGCACTTCCTAGTCATCCAGGTTTGTAGATTAATCAAAAGAAACCTCTGAGTATTGTTGTCAGTGTTTTTTATTAGCTTTACAGGTACATTTTCTTGGTTTCAGCTTTAATTTGTGGTTTAGTGATTTGGTTCAAAATGCTGCTGCAAGAATTATTGCACGAACCAGAAAATACAAGCAGACACCTCCAGTTCTCAAGTCCTTACACTGGCGTTCATTTGAGCTAAAGCCTGATTTCAAAATCCTCCTTTTAGCATATAAAGCCTTAAATAGTCAAGGCCTTGCTTACTTATGTGAACTTACCATTGCTTACAAACAAGAGCAGGAATTAAGATCTCAAAATGCCAAACTACTTAAGATTCCAAGCATTAATAAAATAACAGAGGGAGGTTGAGCTTTTAATTATAGGGCCCCAGAGCATTGGGATCATCACATGGAAAGATTCTCTCATCAGACTGGACAGCCAGCACAGACTGCACTATAGAATACCCAGGGGAGGGGAAGGCAGCCACCTGGCCAAGGTCTCCAGGACTGTAACTGTGTCTGATTTTCTGTTTTACAATTATAATGCCCTCTGTTGTCAAATGGACATAGTTCATCAGTTAATTAATGGACATATATTGTTGGTTTAGTCATATTCTACCTTGTTCTCTGTGTTTTTTAAACAAATTTTTATTTTTATGTGTTCTCGTTCTATATTTTGTAATTGGTATAATCTACACTTGTATTTTAACTGAGAATTGTGCACAGTGCTCTGCGCCTGCAGTTAGTAAAGGGCGCTATACAAAAATAAGTTGTAATTGTTACTGCAATTGTTAGATGAAAGATAGATACTTTTTCTGGTATTTTTAAGGTTCAGCTCCATTATTCATAACTGTTCTCTTTGTCCATGGTTTGCTGTCCTAGCATTTTAGTTCTGGTGAAAATTTGTTTTTTGATTAATGGCTTTTCACGGTAGCTAAAACCCTGGCGTATGCAAGATCTCTGCTCAGTTTTGCAAACTGGCGGGACCCGGTGTCAAAGCAGTGCTTTTGTCTCAGTGTAGTTACCCTTTCTTTTTTAGATCCACATCCCTGACGTGGCTTTATCATATACATTGAAATTAACCGCATATTGTTTATTAGTTTAAGGCATCTGATTGTAATTAACCTGTAACAATATAATGGTCCACGGAATAGCCAAACTATTCCAAATACAATAGCTGCTTTAGTGTTGTTACTCTCTCTGCACCTTCTTCTTCTTCTTTCAGCTGCTCCTGTTAAGGGTTGCCACAGTGGATCATCTTTTTCCATATTACTCTCACTGCACCACTTGGAGTATGTATATCACTGTATCTGAGTGTGGAATCACAGATCTACAGCAACTGATCGGAAACAGAATTATTGGTATACAGCATCTAGCACATGCTGCCTCAGCCATGCTGTCTATTGAACTGCTCGCATACGGCAAACATTTCAGAATCTTTCCTGTACAGACCTTGCAGTTCAGAAACAGTTTCATCCCAAGAACTATAAACGCAATCAATCAGTCCATCAAGTGCTCCTTGTAGAACTGATTGTACTTATAAGTACAATTACCTCACTGTAAACTTGCGACACAGTTATAATATTGCACAACCTGAGCCAATTTATAAAGTGCGTATTTACATATGATGACGATATAATTTGTAAGATGAAATGCAGCAAAATATGTTTATATTATACAGATAAAACTTTAACTTCATTTAAATAATCTATATTGTCAATAATTAAACATGTGAGGACATAGTGTTGCAGCGCTAGCAAGGAGCTGGCACTCCGTTCACGGATTGTTCCTGCCTCGCGCTGTATTCTTGCTGGGGCTGGTGCGACACTGGAAGGATAGATGGATAGAATAATCAAACATGTACTATGAAGATATTTCAATGTTCCTTAAAAGTTTTGAAGAATCGGCGTTCTAAGCTTACAGATGGCTTAACGTCAATTACAGAGCTGATTGTGTGGTGATAGGGTATTTGGAGAAAGAAAAGGAAGGACAGGAATTGGAGGTTAGTACGTTTGAAAGAGACAGTACTGCTTGCAATAAATTATTTCATCGAAGGTCGCACACGGCGCAGCAAGCATCTTATGGGAGGCAAGAACAATCTCTAGACTGGGCCACCGTGTTCCCATGTTTAATACATGCTTTAATTCCTATCATCCTGAAAATTATATCAAGTATACATCTCAGTATTTGAATTATTCAGAGAGATGTAATATCACAAATGTAATGGATTCTGTGTGCAGTTGGAGGAAGAGAAAGCCAGTTTAAGAAGCATGTAGTGATTCACACATATAGAGCACATAGAAGAACACGTACAAAACAAAGCATTTTAACATGCTACTTTAGTTATGATGGGATTTGAGAAACTAGTAAATTAAATGATTTTAAGATGAACTTTATGATGTTCTACTTTAATGACAGAATAAACTACGTGATTAAAGTGGAAATTCCGAGATTAAAGTTGACATTTCAAGCTTTTTTCCCACTGTGTCCCTATTTCTTTTTCTTTTCTCTGTACCCTAATAAGCTTTCATATGACACTCAGACAGTGGGCTATGACTCGCCTTTTTATGACGATTTTGATATCTGACAACTTCTTTTTTATTTCGAGCACTGTGTAACTTTGTGAACTTGAGCTTTCGAGTTTCTCCGACATTCTATGTCACTCGATCAACTTCCTTTTGTTGTTTATACCACTGTTTAAACCATCAAATAGTATGTTTTTCCTTGCTTCCAATTGGTATTCGCTGAAATTCTTCTATTTTCCCTCGTGGTTTTGCCATTACCTTTACACAGAACGCTAAGCTTAAGGGCTATTTATATTGATTTGCATGTTCAAAAAAGCATAATTCTGGGAGGAGTTTGTGAGTGGCCTGCCGTGGGTTGGCACCCTGCCCGGGATTGGTTCCTGCCTTGTGCCCTTTGTTGGCTGGGATTGGCTCCAGCGGACCCCCGTGACCCTGTGTTCGGATTCAGCGGATTGGAAAATGGATGGATGGATGGGTTTGTGAGTGGCAGAAGGCGCATGCACGTGCATTACTTTTCACGGTGACTGGAATTTATGGAGCGTAAGAACGTGGAAGTTGGCAAATGCACAGATTTATGCATCTGGATTTGTTTGTGTGTACGAACATTTCCACTTTGTCCGTACACCATGTTTTAGTGTGAATTCTACGCACGCCGTTATGCATGAGGCCCCCATCCAAGTAGTACTTGAGAAAGAGCTTTAATAAAGAGGTCAAAGTTATAGTAACCCCTAACATTTTTGAAAATGTTGACACAATTTCAAATTCTTCTTTACTCTTTAAAATCTGAGAAAATAGTATAGCCTTGCAACTCCAGCTCATGTAAACAGTGGCTTACTAAAAAATCTTTATTCCTGCTTTTGCATTGATCAGCTTGTATCCAAAAAGTTAGTAATGCTCTGATATATTTAATATGAGAAAATGCTGCAATTATACCTTTAGACATATGTGTAGGCTTTATCTTCATAATCCAGGCCACTCTACTCTATTAAACAGACTTGAGATTTATGCTGGACCAAATGGGTTTTCTAATTGGCTGTATTGGTGGGCTGCTTCTTGCTATCAAACTGTCCTCAATGTGTGAGGAAGTCTAATGAAAGTATTCTGCCATGCTTCTTTGAAGTCATTTATGGTGTCCCACAGGGCCAGTTCTGGGTATAAAAGCCATTTGTTAGCTATTTAGGTTATGCTATTTTCTTAGTTATGTTAAAATGTTTGCCTGTATATAAATGCATAGTCCATGGGAGATTCTATTGTATTCCTCACAAGCTAAATTAAAATGGAAGTTTATTTCTTGTCCCTCTGACTACAGATTAGTCCCAGTTTTTGACCTGCCTTGCAGTAGGTAAGGCATGAAGGTGTGACGATGCGGGTTCGGCTCCATGCTCCCATCTGCTGTTCGGGAGCCCTCCACCGTCGGTAATGTTACCGATGAGCTAGACAGTGAGGCAACAACATAGCAAGGGGATGGTACAAAAGTGCAAAAGTGCTTTTATTTATAAATAATCAAAAACAAAATATTCAAATAAATAAAGTGCAGTGAGTCAAACTCTTCATTAAATAAATAATCCATTAAAGAAATGTGGAGGTTTAAAAATCAATAGAAAAAAACAATCCTTTAAAACCGAGGTTAAAACAACGCTGGAAGCAGTCCTTTAAAATACAATTAAGAGCCCAGTGCTTCTTTACCCTAGCGTCTCTCCTGCTTCACCCGTCTGGGCCCCGCAGCAGGTGAGACGCTCTCTCTGCAGCTGTCTTTCACTTCTTTTCAAACTGGTCTGGAGGCCTCCCGATCCTGGCTTCGGTCACGCACTCATCCCAGACTCCCTTTGCTGAGAGCTGTGGACCCGCTATACCACAGAAGGGCAAACAGTTTTCCAACCGTATCCTGTAACGTATCACATTGACCATATTGAATGTGCTGTACGTATAGAATGTACTGAATATATTAAGTAAAGCATAGAGAAACTTTGTCATAGAGGAATTAACTTTTTTTTAATACTTTAACTGAAGTTTAACAAGAACAAGATAAGTTTGTAAAGAAACATTTTTCCTTTTTTGCCTTTTATCCTATATGTGTAATAACTTTTCTCTATTTTAGTGTGAACTGTTTTGATTTGGCTTTTCACTAAACCTTTTCAAAACAAACTTTACTGGAGAATTTTCTTTTGTTACGTGTTTGATTCATGCTGGATCCTACCTTGTCAACACAGTAGCAGCTCGATTTGAGAAACTTGACAATATGCAGCTAAACTAGGAATGCTTTTTATTTAGTCTATATAATTTACCTTTATTAAAGAATATTTGAAGACATAATCCTTATTTCTTTATGCAGATAATATCCTTGTATACTTATTTATAAAATCACATGATAATTTTCTTTTTTTTTTCATTAAATGCTAAATAAAGCTAAGTTAACTTTGATAACCTGAAGCTTTACCAGTGGATGGAATTTTTGAAAACAGCATTCCGTACTGAGCTTAAATTTGCTAGTTTTGCCAAGTTTAACTTTTATTTTTGACACAGACCTGTCTAGTATCATATTAATACAAACATCTTGTTTCTCCAGCTTAGAACTTTAGCAAAATTCAGGTGCTTCATCATTTGGTACACAATATTTATTTGTTCAACTGTTACTAACAACTAAAAATCTTTTCTGTTGGCTGGTAAAAGTTGCATTGTTTCAAAACTGTTGTTAATCTACTTGTTAAGACATGAACAAAGATTAAGGTTATCATACATTTTACTAGCTAAACAATATTGCTTGTAGTGTTCTGTACAGCTTATAGCACCCCTAAAGTATGGAATAAGCAGTCATCCAATTTAAGGAAAGTCTGACTGGTTCAGCATTTACCTTGCATTAGTATTGGTTGCATTGTCTAGTAAGTCATCGGGTAAGTCATTACCTTTACATTTTTTCTTTAGTCTTCTGAACCTTGCAGCAGTTCTCCAGTTTTTATTATGTGGCCAATCCAAATCAATGATCATAGTCTAAAAGGAGAGAACAAAGCTGATGTTTCCACAAATTGTACAGATGGCACCTTCTATTCTTTACTTCTGGACACTGTACTAAAGAGTTTCTGTCTGCACAATTAATTATGTCCAAGAAAGGAGTAGGCAGCCAAATGATCAAGCTTAGAAAGAATTTTTTTCACACTGACTGTATGTTATTAATATAATTTGTGGAATTTGTAATACGTTATAGTTAATGAATTAGGCTTATCTGAAATTGAACCTGTTTTGGAGTTCATGAATATCAGGTTTGACACACTATCGCAGCAATATCAAGTGCAAGGCAGAAACAATGCTGGAGATTGTACCAGCCCATCACAGGGCAAACACATGCACACACACTATTAACAGGCTAGTAGCTTAACATACAGGTATTTGTGATATTAGAGATTTCATAATTAATTTAATCAAGTATTGCTGTATTTACTGTATGGGTACTCTAACTACAGCACACACTTTTTCCCATCTGCCTGTCAATTTTCAAACCTGCTTATTTCAACTGAAGGTGATGGTCTCCCCCTTTTTACAAAAGAAAAACAGACAATAGACTGTGTTGCATCGTATCTGAGATATTTACTCCTCAGTCTTTTCTGTAAAGCATACATATTTGCTGTGTTGAACAAAGCACAATATAAGACAGTTGTGCAAGATACAGTATGTATGGCTTAGACATCACCCAGTTTTTTTTGTGCATGGTGACCTAGATTCCACAGGTTTCTCCAAGTTTGAAGGCAGGTCTATAAAACACTGTCAAAACAAATGCCAAATTGCATAAATAGCATCATCAGGAGATTAGGTGCACATTACATTGACAAGGGAAAATAGGAGCGTGGAGCCATTTATGATAGATATGGTTCCCCACACTCCTTTTTCACTGAAGAATGTAAAGTAAAAATGTAGGCATTCTCCAGGGACATGAAAGCCATAAATTTTACATGAGGGCAGCAGAGGCACATTAAATAAGGGTCCCTTAAATGCAATGGAAGCTCATTGGAAGTTTTGGCTTTGGTTGCTATGTGTAATGGCCCTTTTGGGCTTTTTCATGATAAAAGACAATGCTTCTAGCATATTTTTTTTCTTGTTAGACTAGACCATCATTTAACATAGAGGCCAAGTGACTACTGGAAAGAGCTGAAGTCTATTAAATGATGTTAAAGTACTGAGTAAACATTGAAGCAGTATAAGAATGTGGACCCTACACGTTAGCAGTCTGAATTGTTTTGTTCCTTGGTAATGTACTTTTTAATCAAAAAATGCACATTGTTACTTGTGTTGCAAGAAATGACGACATGTGACTTTAAATGATAATTTAGTGCATTTAGGGGGCTGGCCCAAGCTTCTCAGTAAGTTTAAGCATTTCATAATAGAAATGCTGCTTCCAAAATTGACATTCCAGTGTTGTCACAGATTTCTGAATCTTCATATTTTTATCTTTATATATATTACTGAGCTGTGCATTTTTTATTTACTACCAGGACTTGTAAATGTGAATAATAATTCTTTACATTCATATAGTCCTTTTCTCACTACTCATAGTGAGAGTGTCCCCATCACTGCACTGGGGCTTCGATATCCACTTTCAGACAACAGGGTAAGCACCCCCTTCTGGCCTCACCAATACCTTTTCCAGCACCAACCCAAGCTTTTTCCAAGACAGTCTCTCATCCAAGTACTGGCCGGGCCTGAACATGCTTAGCTTCTAGTGGATGACCTGTTCCAAAGTGCATTTGGTATGGCTGCTGAATCACAATTTGATAGTCTTCTGAAGAGCAGCAAGAATAACTCTGAGACCAAAGACTGTCAGCAGACTTAATGTTTTGAGCTTATCTTGGAGAACACATGATAAGTTAAGATACTGTGCATATTGTATAATATATGGGTGGGGTAACACCATGTTGTAGTGTGATGAAGCGGGTTCTGCTCCATGCTCCCATCTTCCTTTTGGGAGCCCTCGAACCCGACACCGTTGGTAATGTCACCGATGAGCTGGACCGTGAGGCACAACAATGAAGCAAGGGGATGGTACAAAAAGTGCAAAAGTGCTTTTATTTAAAATCTTCAAATCAAAAACAAAGTGTCCAAATTAAAGTGCAGTGCATCAAAGTTAATAAATTAAGAATCCATAAAAAGCAGTGAATTGTGGAGGTTAAAAACATGCTAGAAAAAATCCTTTAAAAAACAACAAGGTTAAAATAATGGCTGGAAGCAGTCTTTTAAAACAAATCCTGGTGCCTTTCTACTGGTGACTCCCCTGCTTCTCCCATCTAGGCTATGCACCAGGGGAGCCATCCTACCTGCAGCTGACCTTCTTACTGCCTTCTACTGCCGGTCTGTTTGCTTTTCCGATCCCTGGCTCCGGTAGGCTTCACCAGACTGTGACTTGGGCTGCCCAGCGACCAGGGTGCTCACGTTGTGGGGTTCATTTCCCAAGTCCTGACTCCAGCTGCCTTCTCTTTCCTTATGCGGAGCCATCCTCCTTCCGGTCACTCCCGCTCCTCACTAATGCTCAGCAGGAGCGACCACTACCGACTGCTCCAGGGGTGCCGGCCAAACACCCAGGTTCACTGCTTAGCTGCACCTTTGCTCGTTCATGCACCGGCTTTCTCCTCCCTGCTTCTTGCCTTCTTCTTCTCCTGTAACTACCGTTCGTCTTTTCTTTCTCTCTCCAAGCCACCTCGCGCTTCTATTATTTATCACAGGGACGTGGATCAGGGGTAGTAATTAGCATCTCCCGGCATCAATTGTGGATGTGGACGACTGCTCACCTGTGCACTTAAGTGAGGACCGTCCGCATCACGAATCTCCCGCCACACTACCACACCCTCTCTCTTAGCTGCGAGTGCGGCAACTATTTATTTACTTGAGCTGTGGACCCGCTACACCACATGTAGCAGTTAGCATTGCTTTCTCAGAACTCCAATTCCTGCCCAGGACATTGTAAATATGGATCTTGAACATTCACTACCACTACATATAGATTTTCATTGGTTCATTTCCACTTGCATCCCAGAAAATGAGCATGTATTGTCAAGTGGAGTCTCTAAAGTAGCCTTGTATCAGAAAACCATTTCTAAAATAACCTGTTATGGACTAGTGCTCCATGTAAAGTTGGCTGCTGTCTGGCACCCAGCACTGATTGTGATTAGCTCCTACACATCAGAAGGGAAGTAGATAAATAGATGATTAATGAATGAACAAGGTATGTACAATATGCAAAATAAAGAAAATAAATGAATGAACAAGGTATGTACAATATGCAAAATAAAGAAACACAGAAAAATGCAAAGTTTTCTGAAGAAACACCTAAATACAGAAAAAAATTCAATACATAGTGTGGGACATCTCCATATGCATGTAAAGGGCACTATCTCCCCCGGAGCGCTAGATGACAGCCCCCCTGGGAGCAGCAGTGCCTCGGATTCACAAAGGGCTTCATGGGAGCTGGATTTTGGTACATCTCTTGCATTTCCGTGGGTGCCACAAGGAGGGGGCTGCAGGGACTAATTTGTTTGGCTTCCGCCTCACCCGGAAGTGCTTACAGACCATGCTAACAGGCCACCAGAAGTACTTCCAGGTGTAGGATTAAAGGAACCCTCTGCCACTGCTCTAGGAGCCTGAGTCGGGTGGAAGAGAACAATGCTTGCTGGGAGGAGTGGAGGTGGAGAGAAGGAGAGCGAGAGAGAAAGAAGAAGAAAGAAGAAAAGGCATTGCAATATGCTGTTTTATTATTGTGCTTTGGTACTGTGCTGTGGGAAAGGGTGGAAAAGTGAATAAAGCTTGTGCTGTGCTTGTGAACTTGTGCCTACATCTGTCAGGGTCAGGTTTGGGGAGTTTGGTGCGCCCCCTGCAGGCCACACTAGATATGTGATGAAAGTCAATTGTGAATGCCTAAACGTTTTTGAATGGAAAGAATGCTGATCATTATTAATTTTATGAAGTTTTCCAAGAAAATACCTTAAGGAGTTTAACAAGGATCGACAAAAATAAAAGAATAAAAGGCAGATCATTTTCATAAATACACACTTATAATGTTTAAAAGTAAAAAATTTTTAAAATCCTGTGAGAGGAGCGGAGTTAAAAAGACAATTAGGGTTTATAGACTTAATTTAAGTACTTGTACTGTTTGATTATATGTAGCTGAGTGGTGACTTCATTGGAATTTACAACAAGCAATCCTCTACCATATGGGCTCACCAAATGGAGATCACAGGCTGGCAAAAGCAATCAGCTTTTTAATTAACAGAATTAACAGCGCAGTGTTTAACAGTAATGACAGCAATAAAAACACAAGAGAGGAAGCAAACGTGACAATTGTTGTACAGCGCAGTGTATGCATCAGCTGTTTTCTTTGTATAATGTGAAAGCAATATGCCTGTTTAGATACTGGAAACTGAGTGTTTATCACCTTCATACATTTAACAAGGTATTGACACGTGCAGTATTCACATAAAACAAGCAACCCTTTGGAAGCATTTTTCCTCCAGACGGTCAAGTGTGTTTTAGTTGTCTTATCTGCTATGAAGGTAGTGTGCAGATCATATGGTATGCACATGAATGCACACACAGCAGAGTACATCTGAACAATGACATTGCTTTCTGTTTAATTATATATAATATTATGTAATCTGCTATCAATGGCCACTTATGTAAATGTGTTAGCTTGTTCAATGACCCAGAAAAGGTTTCAGGTTACTTCCTCACTTGTGTTTTCCCTGATTTGATTATGCCTTAGACATCCTATTTTTCTGTCCATTCTGTGGATGCCTTACGTTTAATTGTTCTTGCCATTCCTATATTGTGTCTGAGTGGAATTGAGGATAAAATGTTTTATTCACAAATGCAGTAGAAAATCCAATATATTTATATAAGAAATCTTTTAGCTTTTTTTTATCATACATTTCTTTTATAAAAAATAATATAAAATGTTTTTAGAATATATTGCACCAAAATGTGTTTTCTGATTGAACTGTGAAATAATAATAAATTCATATGTTTAAATTGATATACTCCTTTTGCATATTACCAGCTTCTTCAGCCATGTTTATGAGCAATCTGTTCCAAGTATAAATGGACCAAGATAATATAATGAATCAGACTTATAGGAAGTGCACCCTCCTAATAGTTATGGGCCGTTGGTCTATCACACATTTACTCAGAGTTTGATGAATGATACAAAAGTGATTTTGAGCATTAAGAGCTGTGCAAGAAACAATAAGTTATGGGCAACATGGTGGTTTAATAGGTATTCCTCCTCATGGTGCTTATATTCTTCATTGTAGAGTTACATGTATCCAATTCCCCTGCACAGTGGAAAGACTTTCTGTTAGGTTTACTGTGAATGGTAAAATAGGTTTCCTGTGATTGACTACCCAGTGCTTTATAAAAGTTAAGGGTCATGCACACCGGACACCGAGGGACACCAACCTCCCCAGATCCTAGAAGTATGATAATAATGTCCATGATATGCAAACAAAGGTGTGCCAATTGTGTTTGTGAAGGAAACCCCCCTCAGCTGCAGTCATCAAACTATGATGATAATGAGTGGCGGTGTTACCCACAAGATGACATTTATGAAAGTTAAAGTGCTACATACAGCAAGGGGCATGCACTCCTTAAAGTTTGCTGGCTATAGGTTCAGGAAATGCAAGAATGACTTTACCTTTTCATTGTTTGTGAATAGTTCAGTCAAAGTTCAGTCATTTTCAGAAAGCTTATAATTTCAACATCCTAGATCCGAATCCTGTGTCCAGCTGATGTCCACATGAAGTTTGCATGCTCTCTCCATATTTTCATGGGCTTTCCTCCTACATCTTCAAAAATGTATAGGTTTTGGGCACTTGATGCTTCGAAACTGGACCTGTGTGAGTGTGAATAAGTTTTGTTACATTCCTAGGAAATGTGAGCCCCCTGATGTATACAGGAAGTTGAACTTTGTCATGTTGTATTAAAGTCCCAGGAGAAGACAATGTGACCTTTGGCAGTGAGTGGAAACATATTATGGTAGTTCCATGGGGCCACTCAATATTTTATCCATTTTTCTACTTATTTCCTTCCAAAGCCCAACATAAACATCTTAATTATCTTACTTTCTGTATCAGGCTCCGGTATTTCTGGTTGGCAGAAGATCAATCTCATGCCAATTTTTCTAGCCATTGGAAAAAACTGAGATGTCCTTTGAGTAAGATACCATCAGATCTAATACGGCCACCATGTCTGAGAATGTACAGACAGTTGTACTAGAGCAAATGGTTGCTATTATAAACTTCATACGTCTTAGTTTTTTAAAACAACTTATGGTACTGAAACATCATCACACTATTTATTAAGTGAAACACGAGGAAAATAGCGTTTGAAAAGATGGTGAAAACTATGAGCAATCATGCCACTCACATTCAGGCACTAGGACACCAAGTTGCATCACTGTCTCTTAAGTGAATTGACCTGAATGTCAGGAATAAAAGAGAGAATATCCGTATTAGTGGAATTAAGAAAACACAAAGGGTGGTAATCCCTTAGACATTTTGAAGAATTTATTACTATTGCTCTCCTGTGACTAAAATACGTTAGGGGTATATTCTATAAATACATTGCACCAGAAGTACCTGATTATGATATTTTATCATTATAATGACCACCCATCAGTGAATACATCTGTTTTCAGATTGTAGCCCAGCAACAGCCCACACCAGGAAGACCATAATGAAAAGTGTTTATAAAGTGGGGTTTCAGATGTTATTTTTTCCTGTGTTTTATCACAAGTTACCACACACCCCTGGAAACACAAAATATGATGACATGAACAAAGTGGTGGAAACATTTCGCAATTGGACGGACATTTACTCTTTCTTTTTTATAATAACCAGTTCCTGTGGTTTTGTCCAGTAAATCTCGTTGTCCTCTGTCTGATATCTGTGATCTCATAAGAAATTGATGAGTCTTTCATGATTTAAGATAGCAAGAAATAAGTGCCAAAAATCAAATTTCTGTAGGTCAAAAACACCAATTTATACAAACAGAAGTCCAAAAACACTCTATAAAGACAGACAAAATTAATAAAATACACCAATCATAATGAAGGGCAGAGAAAATTCCTAAATTACTTAGGAAGTGCTGGCAAGGGTAGAAGGGTGGGAGGAGTGCATAGCAGAGAGAACTACAGGTGTTTTTCATGTTGGGTGGGATGTTATTTCCTGGACAGGATATCAGATTAATTGAACCAGAGCTGGGGATACATTGTAATCTACTACATTTTTATTTCTCAATCACTTGCCTCAGTTGGTACAAATGCCTCATCTGCCCTCGTGTCTCTCTCTCTGATTATAAATGTGTTTAAGCCATTGTGTTTTTTAATTTGTGCCACTTACTGGATTTGAAATTCTTCATTACTTCAAAGGTTAATCTTTGTCAAAAGTTTGCTTCTGTTGTGATTCAGGCCTAACTAAAATCCTGAATTTCACCAAAAAAAAGTCAAATGCCTAAACTCTTTAAAGCCCTGAGGCCTATAAAATCGCTAAGATTGGATGCGACAGGACTATAGTGCCAAAGCCCCTGGCCCAAATAACAAAACCTTGAAGGATGTACTTTAAATTCATTTATATTGAATCCAGAAGTGTTCAAAATATCAATAACTCAAAATAATTCAAATGAACAACACAAAATAAGAACTAGTACACAACACCAAAACTATTACAATAAATATTCCAAAAAAGTGCTTAGTCCAAAATCCAAAAATATTTGTGAAGTGAAAGGTTCAAAAGCCAGGAAATCTGAAAAAGCCCTTAAACTGGCCTAGGCAGTATAGTGTCAGGTGGTCCTACATCCTTGGACTCAACATATAAACTAATAAAAAAACAAACTACATTAATAGAATCAACTTAATGTAAAACACAATATCAAATTAAAAAAATGTTCAAAACCATTTAAGACAAACTTTTCAAAATAATTAATAATTATTATTTAGTCTATGTATACTTCTATGCCAAAGATGCAGTTCAGCAGCATACAGTGAGAAAGAGTGGAGTGCATTTTAGCTGTTGCCTTAAATATTTGTCATTGCTCTTCTTCGAAAGGAGACGCATCTCTGAAGCACATATAGTACATATTTTAGAATCAACCTGTAGTACTGACTGTTTGTTCTTTTTGGGGAAGCTGTTTTGCCAGGGGAAGTACAAACCACCATCATTGACAATTATTTACTGGATTGATCATCAGCTCTTACTATAACAGACTTGTTTTTGGGACACTGTAAATATAGTTTTGACACTTGTGATTATTCCAAGTTTTTGTTAGGGTAATGTAAATATTGCAAATATTTTGCATGTTATAAAAATATAACATAATTTTTGTTCCCTTGTTGTATTCATTTTATATGGAAATGATGTTGGGTGAATGTATTTACAGTGTTGGGTTAATCTTGGTCTTGAAATCCTGACCTTCTTGATCTACAGCTACTGTATGTAAATCTGTGATGGCTTCAGCACTCCTAAGTTTTTCGTTTTTCCAGTCCAATACAGATTTTGCATGTTCCTCATGTCTACATTAATTTTTCTCTGACACCCCAGTTTTTCTTCCACATTTCAAAGATGTACATGTTAGGTTAACAGTGTCTCTTAATTGAGTAAAATGAGTTGTGTGTTTGAGTGTGCTCTATGTCACACTGGTGCTCTGTCCAGGGTTGGCTCCTACCTTGTGCCCAATGTTGCTAGTATGGCTCTGAACCAAACAGGATGGTTTTAAAATTGATTGGATAGATGTTCTGGAAATAAACTCTACATTTCTATTAATGACCTTCCAGCACAGTAGGGTCAGATCCATCAATCCTTTGTAGGTCCTTCTTGCTGTATATTGGGGCTGCTATGCTCTCATTCCCTTATAATATATACCAAAATATTTTTATATTGCTCTGTATGCATGAACGGGTTCTTGTTGATATAAGACTTTATCCACCTTGTGACCTGTCTCCGCAGCATTAAAGCCTCTATGATTATTAACTAATTCCTTAAACTTGTCTATTTAACATCTGAACTGTGTGCATTTATAAAGAGTCTACACTGCAAAGTAATATATTAAAACTCACTCGAATGTTAAAATATCACCATGATCTTGTGTTTTAAGGACTGGTTCTGGTACCTTTCAGCTTGTATCGAGATGACAAACACTTGTTAAAATACTAGAAAAAAGAGATCTGTATGCCCATTATACTGGTTAATATAAGATTATTTGAATTAAGAGTTTCTCATATTTCTCCCCTATATTAAGGTGGTCTTGTAGCAAAGTTCCCATTACTACTATAAATGTTGCGTGATGAACTGTTAGAAGCTTAGGACATTTTCTAAATATGCATGACACTACAAAATTAATTCAGACATTTATTTCTAGTAGGACCGGCTATTGTAAAGCCCTATTCACAGTCAGTTGAAATTGTTCTTTATTCAGCGTTTAGTTAATTCAAAATTCTGCTGCAAGAATTATTACACTAACCAGAATATACAATGGATACATAAATACAGTTCTCAAGTACCTACACTAGCTCCCAGTTAACCTTGTGGTTATTATAAATCTTCCTTTTTAAATATAAAGCCTCCAATGATCAAGGCCCTGTTTACCTGTCTGAACGTTCCATTACTTATGAACAGGTAGTGTGGTGTAGTGGTTAAGACTTTGGACTTCAAACCCTGAGGTTAAGCTGCATTGGATGAAGGCATCATCGTGGGCAATAATGTCTAAAGATTTCATGGATTAATAAAATAACAGTGGGATGTCAAGCTTTTAGTTACAGGTTTCCAAAACTCCAAAAATGTTTTTCAGTGCAATTACACATTAATTATCCTTCTTAAAAAGGAACTAAAATAGAGTCTGTACATCATAATTATCACTTTTGAGGTGCAATATGTTTGTAACATCAATGCACATTCTACAACGGCTTAACATTTAGTAAAACTTCTGTCTGACTCTGATTTTGGAGATTACTTAACCTACCATCATAGTTCCTAATCAAAACAGTCACTCAAAACCAAAATATCTCAAAGGAGTTTTTCTTGCATTTAAGAATTGAACTACAATCTCAATGTCTAAAGGGGCTTTTGTTCTCTACTGCTGTTAACGTGTGACAAAGAACCCTGAGAACCTGAGCGCATAAGGAATATTGTTTACGGGAATTATTCTGTCTCTGCAAAATTTATTACATCCAATATGGACTAAAATGAGCATTCCCATAATGTGTATATAAGTTGCTAATATGTTTGATTGGTTTTTTAGGCACACTTAACCACACAGAGACCAGTGATGTGAAAAGGTTGTAAACCTGCAATCAGTCTCATAACTTCAAATACTTCATTTTTTACTGCAGGGCCCCTATTGTTCTTTATTTAAAATGCTTTTGATTTATTCTGCAATAATTTATGAGGAAATAATGCATTAATTTATCCTCTGACCTTTTAAATTCAATCCACTAATAAAAATGTATGAAAGATTCTTGGGCTGCTTTATTACCTCAGTCTGCTGAACATGGAACATTTCAGATTCTCTAATGATTTCAGTCAGAGTTTTGCATAGAGCTAAATCTGGAGCAAACCTTATATAGAATGACTCAGAATTAATATGTTACAGAGTATTGGGTCTCAGCCATTATGCTATTATAGTGTATAAGGACTAGTTCCTTGATGAAGTAAAACTTAGTTATTATAAATATATTCAGAGAATAAGTAAAGATGAGATTTTAGAATTATTTGGAGATTTTTCAGACACCCCTTAGTGATTCCATCTGTCCATCCATCTATCCATTTGTTATACAGGCCTGTTTAATCCAGTTCAGATTCATAGCAGAAGCAATGTCTATGCCAACATTAGCTAAACTAACATGCATGTCTTTGTGACATAGTAGAAAAACTCATGCAAGACAAAGGGAAAAAATGGAAAGTCCACACGGAGAATGTCTGAGCCAGAAAATGAACTTCAGACACTGAAACTATGAGGCATAAGCAGTAGCATTTAATGATTACATCTATACATACAGTACATACTGTACAGGCTCATACCTGATTACTCAAATTTATTCATATTTAAAACCATTCTGAAAAACATAAAATTGGATCGTCTAAAATATTGAGGAACAATAGTAATATAACATCTGACAGAAATAGAAAAAAGAATCGGGAAAGATTTTGTAATAAGCTGCTTGATGATAACTTTAGTATTGCTTCACTGACATGGGATGTTCAATTTTACTCTTTACTTTAATATCAATACATTTTTCAGTACTTTACACTAAACAATTCACTTAAAATTTAAAAATATGTTGTTCACTGCGCTTTCTTATGTTATGTACATTTTTATCTAGGTAAAAATAACAAATGTTATTGTATGTTTTTGAAAAATGAGTTATTTTAACCTTTGTGATAAAAAAGTGCACAATATTGGCAGGCTCTTTTATTTCAACTGATTTGTTTTTATGTTTTTATTGATATGTTATAATATTTCCTTTTTTCTTCACCAACTGCTACACTTTAGGATTAAAGTCACTCTTCATTGGTGTACATTGCTTGAAATTCTAAAAAGCCTAGAGTTTAGAATTTTTTTCTTGTTGGGTTAGATCATGTTCACATAGCACTGCTGCCTTGCAGTTAGGAGACCCGGGTTCACTTCCCGGGTCCTCCCTGCATGGAGTTTGCATGGTGTCTGTGTGGGTTTCCTCCGGGTGCTCTGGTTTCCTCCCACAGTCCAAAGACATGCAGGTTAGGTGGATTGGCGATTCTAAATTGGCCCTAGTGTGTGCTTAGTGTGTAGGTGTGTTTGTGTGTGTCCTGCGGTGGGTTGGCACCCTGCCCGGATTGGTTCCTGCCTTGTGCCCTGTGTTGGCTGGGATTGGCTCCAGCAGACCCCCATGATCCTGTGTTCGGATTCAGCGGGTTGGAAAATGGATGGATGGGTGGATTATTTAAATAAAGTTAACTATTTATCTGTAAAATGTAAAATGCATACTTTAATATATTTCACCATAAAGATGATATCAAGTATGCATCCTAGTATTCTAACAGCATACAGCTCCAAGAGGACAGCCCTTGGAAATCTACATCGACTGGAGTCATCATCATCTGTAAATACATGCTCTCTTCTATTGAATTGAGCTAAATTCCTTTATTGTCATTGTATAGTACAGTGAGATTCAATATGCAAATCCTCCATAAACCTATTTTCCAATGAAATGATAATTTAACAATAATAATAATGTGGTAAAAAATAATGAAAAATATACATGCACATATAGTGCAGATTGTGCAAGTGGTTCATAAAGTGTCTCAGATTGTGCATTTGACACCCCGGGTAAGGATATTGTGAAACAAAACCCAATTTGGGGTATCAGTAAACCAAGCAACCAGGGGATGGAGTAAGAGAGACTCAGACTAAAAGACTTCAAAAACAAGATTCGGATTTATTCCAGCTGAGCCCAAACTATTTTACAAACAAATGCTTTGCAAAAATATTTACAAAGTCCAATGCAAAGACACTTCCAAAAAGAAAAAAATAGTGCAGGTGTTACTTCCAAAATTTACAGTGGCTTCGAAACCAACAGTGAAAAGAAAAACAACAAAACAAAAAAAAAAACCTTCCATCTCCTTCGTCCAGCTGCAAAATGGATCATGAAGGACAAGCTGAAAAAAATAATCAAAAAAAAAAAGAAAAAATAAGTACCTACTACATACACAAAGGACCGTATGTATCTCCACTACTCAGTTAAACAAATCAGTAGCACAGATCTACATTAAAGCCCGAAGACCTGGTCAACAAACAAACCCTGGTGTTCGGACCATGGCTTTATACCGCAAGTCCTTTTGACCATCCAATCTGCATTTACGTCACCTGTGGACTTCTAATAAACAGTCACGTCGGGATGTGCATCATTTGTTAACCCCTGCTCAGGAGTAGTCCACTCTGTTTAAATGTTCCTGCTCTCGTGAGCTTGTGCCCATCTATCTTGGTGACTTGTGGCCTTCCTGTTCAATCTCTGTAAAGTGAGTACTGTTTTACTTTCTCCTGCTCTCATTTCTATACTTTGCCACATGTGTGAATTCCCTACTTTAAAACTGAGCTCTCTATCCTTCTGACCTGTTTCTCTTACTTTAAATATTGCACTTCACCCTCTCTCCTTCAGTGGTTACGGAAGCGTGCCTCGGCATCAGCTAGTTCGAGCCCCATGGCTTGCTCTCGGAGCACCATTAGGCCTTCAGCGCTCAAACCGCCGGTAAAATTTTCTGCCGCTGCCAGGTTAATCTGTGAAGGTGTGCTAAGACAAGTAAATGAAAACTTTATTTCTTTAACTTTTTTTTTTCCAAATATCCATGACAAGCATAGTGTCTGTCTCTAAATTTGCATTATTTACAGTCACTGAACTTGGCTTATCACAGTGCAATGTTACAGTTGTAGCGCAAGTTTACAGTGAGGTAATTGCAATTATAAGTCCAAACAGTTCTACCAGGAGCACTTGATGGACTGATTGAGTGCATTTATAGCTCTTGGGATGAAACTCTTTCTGAGCCTCGAGGTCCATGCAGGAAAGGCTCTGATATGTTTGCTGGACTAGAGAAGCTGAAATAGACTGCGGCATGACTGAGTGTAATTCATGAAGATGCTGGTAGATTTCCTTAGGCAGCATGTGCTATAAATGTCCTTCAGGGCTGGAATCTGTATCCAGATAATCCTCTGCACTCTCAACACAACCTGCTGTAGAGCTTTCTAGTCAGCTGCTGTGCAACTATGATACCACATACACACATACAATGGGTTAAAATACTCTTGAGTGGTGCACTGAGAGTAACAGTGCTAAAGCAGCTATGGTATTTGGAATAGTTTGTTAATTTTGTGCACCATTATATTGTTACAGAATGATTACAATCAAATTAATTAAATTTGTAAATAATATCCAATTAATTTTGGTGTATTTGATAAATCCTGTGTCACTGATGCAAATCTGAAAAAAGGGAGACCGCACAGAAACAGCATCACTGCTTTGACTCTGGGTGCCTCCAGTTTGCAAAACTAAGCAGAAACTTGCATACGCAAGGGGGAAGGCTGCTGTAAGAATGTGTGGCTTTACTGCAAGTTTAGTTCTCATACCTCACGATGTGAGTGTGGAAATGTGGAAATGGGTGTATGCAACATTTTTGTGCGTACACACCATTTATACATGAGGCCCCAGGTCTGGAGCTTTCATAATAAAAAAAAACAATTACTAAATTCTTTCCTCATACATATATTTCTAGTAAGTGACTTGTGTGTATGTGCCTCTTCTGGAATTTCACAAACTTGTACTGAAGATTTGTTTTGTTATCAGGAGTGACTGCCAGAAGAGAAAACAATGAGAAAAAATGAAAATCTACAAAATTAAGGAGCTAAAGTATCCTCTATCCAGGAAAATTTGAAACTATAATCTGTAATTGAAGTCACACAGAATGCTTCTCTTCGTTAAGATATACGAGTTTGTAAATTTGCAATGGGAGGAGTGAGATACCTTAACGAAAAACTGAACTTTCCTAAAAAATTTCCTTGAAAACTAAGTGTGGCAAATTTCAACAAACTCTGTCCATTGGAAGACAAGTTTATTCATGCAAACAGTCAGATGGACAGACATGGCAATCACAGAAGGTACTTTTTCACATTAAGTGTGCACCTAAAAGCAATAAATCTGAAATAACTCAGTGAGGTATGCCCTTATGTTATGTTTTACCTGGTTTTGAATTTTTCAAGTTTATCTAGCCTATAATTAATTTTAAAATACCCTTGTTTTGCTGGTGTGCTAGATAATGAATAAATATTGGATATGGACTTTCCCCGCTATGGACTGCAAAAGAAAGTGTAAGGCTACATTCAGACAGCAGCTAAAATTCCAATTGTTGGTTCACATCAGGCTTTTTTTTCTTTATTTGACTGATCAAATAACTTTTGCAAGCAATCCAAATCCGATACAAGTGGCTACAAATATCAATTCCGAATGTGTCCTGCATGCACAAATAAAAATGAATTTGCCAGGCAGATTCAATCTGAAAGACAACCATGATCATCAACAGTATGATGGCTAATGCACCATTTAACACTGGTTTAAATCTAAGATGGCTGCAAATCCTTGATTTATAATGGCAAGAAAAAAAAAGAGAGAGCCAGCACTGGTAAGGTGCGAGATTAGGAAAGTTTCAGTACAAAACAGTGGTTTTACAATTACAGAATGATGAGGGGGGTTTTCAATTACTTATTTATTTTAACCTCTGCACACAAGACCACCCCAGAAATATTTACTCATGAGCCATGCCATTTTTGTCAGAAACCATGTAGCAACTGGGTTATATTGGTTGGTGTCAGTCATTTCAAATACTTTTTAAGTTAATCATCTAAATTTCTCTCCTTTGGAACTGTAATTTGTCTTCATTTTGAAGGCAAAGAAGTTTGTGTACACATTGATATGAAGTGTTTCCAGACAGTTCCAACTCAGTCATTCAAACAAAGGTCACATTCCAGTCACATATGCCTGTATTGGATTTAGTACCACATATGAAAGTGGTACAAATCTGATCTGAAAAGTTCTGATTCCACTTTTTTTTTTTGCTGTTTACTTTCTGTAAAGTCATTATACCTGTGTCACACATGAGTGCAGTGTGAGTGTAGCCAAAAGTTATAACTAAGGTACAGGCTGCTCATAATTAGCAAATTTTTGTATTTTGATCCAGCCTAACACTTGGTGAAGGAAATAATATATTATTAGATTTGGCTTAATAAATGTATATTTAGAGCTTATAAATGATAGTGTACTAAATGCACTAGGCAGTGTCAGTGTGGAAAGATAAACAGAATAAGGTGATGGTTGGTAAAATAAACTAGCTAAGGTGAAAAGTGGGAGAGCAAGAATCAAGTATCAAAGCCCAGTAACTGAGACAAAAAAGAGAAAGTCAAAACAAAAAAAATTACAGGTAAAATTTTAAAATTTCAACATAATAGAAATTTGTGGTCAATGGGACATAAACAGTTTTTAACCAGAACTTGAACTAAGATTTAAAGAAAATATTGCTAGGCTTTTTAGGTTGTATCCACAAACATGGAACAATTAGGAAGTATCTTCTAATGCCCATCTTTATACCTACAACAAAATGATTTTAATGCATTGCACACTTCCTGTTGATCTTGCTGGGCAACTGACAAAACAAAGATTACTAAAAGGCATTGCAGAAGAAAGCAATTTGTTTTTAATACAGTTCCTGGGGGAAAAATTAAAATGTGAGCATAGGAAATAGATTTTTAAAGATCGAAGTGCCAGGTAGGAAGAGAGAAGCTCCTCAACTTGTTCCTTATAGTTTTCCACGCTTGTATTCCCAAGAAAATCATGTCACATGCTTTTCTTTTTTGGTAAAGGAGAAGTGCGCATCCTTTTACTTTTTACTTACCTACTACTTGGTTAAGACAATTGATGGATGAACCTGACCCTGGTTATTTCCCCTGGTTATTAATCATTTAAACAACAACTTTACCTCTTCTAGGCAATAATAAAAATATCATCTCTCTAATCTTCTAAATATAAGTTCCTTGCTATATTATAGGAATAAGAAGAGAGAACAAAATGCTGATTAAAAGAAAAAATGTGTAGCTAATAGTTGATTATTGGGTTGTTTCCACCTCAACTAACATTGAGAACAAGGAAAAGTGCATTTTTAAACTTAAAATATACTTCAAATAATATTCAAAGCATTAAAAGTAGTTATACTGTAAAGCAAATATAGTTTATTTAAAATAAATGAATAATTATTTTCAAAATGGTGTTTTTTTATGAATCTTGTATCTCACAGAAATGCTTTGCGGTAGAGAAATTGCAATTTTAGAAATGGATTCAGCACACCTACAGTAAATCCATCAAGAATGCTGATTTATTTCACAGGTGGATTTTCTTGTAAGCTGTTGTAATATGATTCTCAATTTGTAAACTTTTTGTTATAAGAAAAATAAGATTTGTAGAACAGCAATTTGTCACGCAATCTAAAACTAGAAATCAAAGGTAATTTTTTAATATAAATAAAATGTGATGAGCTGTATATTTAACAGCAAAATAACAGCTTTCACGGGAAATGAAGCATAGTTTAAATCTGAAAATGAATAAACAGGTGGATAGAAATTTACTCCATTTAGAACATGAAGAAGTTTTGTAATAATACCTCAGACAATTTAAGAAATTTGCCATAGCCTATGTGAAATTATTTATTGTACCTGTTGTAGAAACAATGCCTGTTACTTAGGTTTTTTGTTTTTCTTTTAATACTTGGTTTTTCCGTGCAGTAATGACAGGTCGTGGAATTGGAGAATAGTTGGGAAACCAATTGCATCATCCCATTTAGTAAGGAAGTCCAACTAAAATAAGTGCCTTTATGACTTCAATAAATAGCCATTTGGGCAAAAACAACAAAAAAATATTGTCGCAGATCGAGGTCATTCACATGAGCTATGTGCAGGGGTCTTCTCTGCTCGTTAAAGATGCCTTCTTCCGGGATTGCCAGGCATCTTTAAGACTTATGCAGACTGAAAGGGACAGGGCTAAGTGCCCTCACTGGGTGGTTTCTCGGTGCAGCAGGGAGAAAAGGAGAAAAAAAACCGTGAACGACAGCTTCCCCTTTTGCCCCAGCGGGTAATCACCTACAGTACCTCAAATGAGTCCGTGAGGAGATCCTCAGACACTCATGCGGGAAAATTGGAAAGCAAGTAAATCAAGATTTTCTTAATTTAATTAATTAATTTCTTAATTAGGTAGCTGTCAATAAATTGTTGATTTAAGAGAGGTTATAAACTACCTATGAATTAAATTCATCAAAAGTAAATGTTTTTTTAACATAGATTTTTCTAACATTTCTGAATGGGATTATTATATCTTTTTATGTCAATAATACCATTTGGAATGTAAATGAAACAGGTTTCCATAAAAATTCAAGAAGATACAGAAAATCTGTGTATAAACTAGGATTTAGAGGAAAACAAAATAAGCTCCACAACTTGAATTTAATCAGAAATCTCCAAAACAATGCATTAGAAACACTAAGAGCCAAAGCACTCTGCCTCTGATGCCTTTTCTTTTCTTCTCTTTTGTACCCTTGTCGGGGAGCTCAATTAAGATAGCCTATTGTTGTTTACAATAAAGGCAGCAATTCATTCAGATGCTGGTTCAGATGTATTTAAATATATCCAGGAGGTTATTAAGGTAATACTAATTGACGTTGTCTAGGAAACAAGTATCATCAAAAACCCACTTTTTATTCCCAATGATGCTTTCAGTGCCTTTTTTAAATATAGACCTATTCTAATTATCCTACAAAATGTATCCTAATACCTTTGTCTATCATAAAATAACATTTATGAAGAAAAATTAGAAAAGGTCAAACAAAAATGACAAAATTCTTCAATTTAACTAAGAGGCACTTCCATCTTTTTAGTAATGTTATCTTATGGAAATCACTAATGCACTTTCCTGTTTCCACAAACAGCAATGCAAAGCTCATCGGTGTCTTTATTATCCTTTAAAATTTAAACATTTTGGAAATTGGAAACAAGATCACATTTGTGTAAAAGATGAAGTTAAATTCAGGACTGCTCTGACTTTTTATATAAAACATAGGGAAAAAAATAGGAGGCCATTCTGCCCAGACATATTTCTACATAAAGGATTGGTTAACCCTAAGTTGTTAATTGATACATGACTTTCAATACTCTACAAAAGTTTAAAAAAATCACCACTCTGCACTCACCCTAATCTTGTTTGTAAAAGGACTGTAAAATAATTCAGTTCTTAAAACAGTATAGTGTGTCAAGTAAATGACATTAACCATTAGTGAATTCCATGTACTAAAAACACTCTCTCTAGGATCTGCTTTTCTTCAGCTTTTTCATATTGGGCATAGTAGTGCTGTTACACCTTTCTGAAAAGAAACATTTTCAACAATTGATTTTGTTTATACTTGTAAAGAATTATCGAGTATTTTCTTTTTACCTGTTTTGCAAGCTGTACAAGTTGACATTGTCCAGACCTTCCTTGTAATTCACCCACCCCTTCATACCAGGATCATCCATATTTTTCTTTGTTGAACATTTTCAGGTCTTACAGATCTTTACTGTGGTGAAATGATCAGAATTGTACATAAATAATTATTGCAAAGTATGGGTAACTGTGTGACTGCACTGGGTTGGGTATCACTTTGCACCCAGATATTCCAAAAATGATGCTTAGTCCTCCTTATTTTGAAGTGTTGAAAGCACCATCCATTCTCTTTTATATGATACTCCTATGCTCCAAACCCACACATTAATTTTCTTTCATTTGCTGGTATCCAGCCTCTTCTGATGTAGGTTTACTGGCTCACTTTTTGTTTCTTGGGCTCCTTTCAGCCTGTAATTAACATTTGTTTTTGGCAATCAGATTACAATTAGACAGCAACTGGTCTTATTAATAACCACATGTTATCGCACTTGTGATCAATTTACTTAAACCACATTCAGAAATTCAGAGGTGCTCAGAAGAAGATACTACAATAAACACAAATATTAATGTAAAAGCGTTTTTCATCTGCATAAAACAACCATGTATGCAGAAGCTGATCTGAATTTTGCACGGGGAAGGTCACATCTGACATCTATCCAGACTCGAAGCATAAACTAGAAGAGCATTTTAATATACAATATAATACAGGTAAATTATATCCAGGTACAATAAAAATGCATGTTAATGGAAGATGTATAGGGGGCTTAAAACTCTAACCTTCATACCTTTAAACTGTACGTAATACAAATCTATCTTTGATTGAACTGACTTAATTAATTCATATAAATATTGTAAGAAGGAATAGGGGACCTAACACTGGAAAACGCAACTATAAACAACCCTTCCCCCCCTTAATAATCAGACTGATTTCTGCCTTTTTGCCATTTGAAACTGAATATTTCTCACAGTCCACTCATTCCTCAGTTTTAGTGAACATACCTTTTTCTGAACTGTGTCTTACACCTTTTGAAAAACCAAATAATTATAGGATGCTTTTCATCCTTGCACTGTATCTGTTACCTCCTCAAGGAAATCAATCTAGTTAGTCTGACAGGAGTGACCTTTGGTAAAACCATGTTGGCTTTCTTCAGGAATATTGCCATCAGATTTCTGTATAATTTAGTCCTGATCAGTCCCTCCATCACTTTTGCCAACATTGACATTAAACTTACTGGTCTGTAATTAGCTGGGTCTGTTTTCACCTCCTTCTTTGAGAAGAGGGATTGAGCTTTTCTTTTTGACAGCTGGGGAAAATCCATAATGTTTTTTCTTTGTAAACCCAATATTAAGACTTTGTTAAAAATGTATGTGGATGTAAAAACTGCTTAAAATTACTTCAATTGTTTGTTTAGTTTTTACTTTTTGCCCCATCATTTTCTCTTCTTTTTAAATGTTCAGTTATTAGTATCTCACAGAAAGTTAACCTTGTAACAATCCCAAAAAATTACTTGATATTCAAAAGCAGTACAATTACTTGCAACCAACCCATCAAGAGCAGCAGCAAAAGACCAGGGGCCTCATGTATAACGCCGTGCGTAGAACTCACACTATAACATGGCGTAAGCACAAAAGTGGGAATGTGCGTACGCACAGAAAAATCCAGATGCAGGAATCTGTGCATACGCAAACTTTCACGTTCTTCCACTACATAAATCCCGATCAGCGTGAAAAGTAACACACGTGCACGCGCCTTCTGTCACACCCCAACTCCTCCCAGAATTATCCCTCTTTGAATATGCAAATCGATATTAATAGCCTTCTGTGAAAAGACAATGGGAAAAGCACGGGGGAAAACATAAGAATTTCAGCGAATACCAAGTGGAGGCAAAGAAAAAATGTACTATTTGTATTAATCAACAAAAGAAAGTTGATCGAGTGACATAGTGTCGGAGAAACTCGAAAGCTCAAGTTCACAAAGTCGCACAGTGCCTGAAATAAAAAAGAAATCACATATCAAAGTCGGCGTGAAAAGGCGACTCGCAGCGAACAGTCTGAGTGTCATATGAAAGCTTATTAGGGTACAGAGAAAAAAAATAGGCACACAGTGGGAAAAAAGCATGAAATGTCAATTTTAATCTTGAAATTTCCACTTTAATCACATAGTTTATTTTGTCATTAAAGTAGAACATCATAAACTTCATCTTAAAATCGTTTATTTTACTAGTTTCTCAAGTAGCACGTTAAATGCTTTGTTCTTTGTTTGATCTTCTATGTGCTCTATGTGTGGGAATCACTACGTGCTTCCGTTCTTTCTCTTTCTCCGACAGGACACAGAATCCATTACATTCGTGATATTACAGCTCTCTGAATAATTAAATACTGAGATGTATACGTGATATCTTTTTCATGATGATAGGAATGAAAGCATGTTATTAAACATGGGAACACGGTGGCGCAGTGATTGTTCATATCTCACGCAAGAGGCTTGCTGAGCCATGTGCGACCTTCGATGAAATAATTTATTACAGAAGTACTGTCTCTTTCAAACGTACTAACCTCCAATTCCTGTCCTTACTTTTCTTTCTCCAAATACCCAATCGCCACACAATCAGCTCTGTAATAGACGTTAAGCCATCTGTAAGCTTAGAACGCCGATTCTTCAAAACTTTTAAGGAACATTGAAATATCTTCGTAGTACATGTTTAATTATTCTACCCGTCTATCCTTCCAGTGTTGCGTCAGCATCAGCAATAATACAGGAGCTATCCGTGAACTAGCTAGCGCTGCGGCACCGTGTCCTCACATGTTTAATTATTAACAATACAGATTATTTAAATGAAGTTAAAGTTTTATTTGTATACTATAAGCAACATATTTTGCTGCATTTCATCTTAAAAATGATATCGTCATCATACGCGCTTTATAAAGTGGCACAGGTTGTGCAATATTATAACTGTAGTGCAAGTTTACAGTGGGGTAATTGTACTTATAAGTACAAACAGTTCTACAAGGAGCACTTGATGGACTGATTGAGTGCGTTTATAGTTCTTGGGATGAAACTGTTTCTGAAACGCGAGGTCCGTACAGGAAAGGCTTTGACGCATTGTGGCTGAGGTAGTGTGTGCTTGAAACTGTATACCGATAATTCTCTTTCGGATCAGCTGCTGCTGTGATTCCCCACTCAGATACAGTGATATAAATACTCCGAGTGGTGCAGTGAGAGTAATAAGGAAAAAGATGATTCGTTGTGGCAACCCTTAACGGGAGCAGCTGAAAGAAGAAGACGATGCAGTGAGCGTAACAATGCTAAAGCAGTTATGGCATTTGGAATACTATGGCTATTCCCTGGACCATTATATTGCTGCAGGTTAATTACAATTAGATGCATTACACTAATAAACAATATGCAATTAATTTCAGTGTATTTATAAAGCCGCGTCAGGAATGTGGGTCTAAGAAAGAAAGGGTGACCACACAGGAACAGTAGCGCTGCTTTTACGCTGGGTGCCGCCAGTCTGCAAAACCGAGTGGAGAAATTGCGTACGCTAGGGTATGAGGTACCGTGGAAATGTGCGTGGCTTTACGCTAAGTTTAGGTTTTATACATCGCAATTTGAGTGTGGAAACGTTCGTACGCATCATTTCTGTGCGTACGCACCGTTTATACATGAGGCCCAAGGAGAATAGGTGACCACCACTACTTCTCTTTACAGAACAAACCACACACAATAGCTGCTGACACAATCAAAAACCAATATCTTATTAGAAAAAAAATATACAAATCCCACAATACCCTGCATTGCAACATACCCCAAATTTTGCCAAAACAATCAAACAATAATAAGATATAACACAGCACACTGTGCTGTCTTAGAAAATAATGATATATTTAAATAAAAATCAAAAATGAAAATCAACTGTCCAGATGATGGGAAGTGAAAGAAAATGAGTAAAATATAGTCCATTCAGATAATAAAGAAAGAAAACTGTTTGACCCACTGTTAGGAGTTTCTCGGTCCTCATACTTACTCTAGCAGATGCCTACCGTGTTTCCCCGAGAATAAGCCCTAGCATGATTTTTCAGGATGCTCGTAATATAAGCCCCACTCCGAAAATAAGCCCCAGTTATGATTCCACGCAGGCGACTTTGGATAAGCAATACACGCCTACTGCTACCGTATGTACACAGATAAACAGGAAATAATACCGGTATTTTGACCCCCCGACAAGGTGAGTACAAGAATGGAATTGTGGAGGAGTCCCAGAGCAAAAATCTTACTGCTTTCTGCAAAGAGAAGAAGTTGGATATCCGAATGCACTACAAGCAGGCTACATGGACAAGAGGTGCTCATTTAAGGAAAGCTCTATTGATAGACATGAGAGATTGGGGCCAATTGTTCTAAAGGAAATGGAGTCGCAAGAAATTCATAATGGAATTCGCGGTTTGGAGAGTTATGATGATGTTCCAGAAGATGATGACATGACTGTATTTGAATAAATATAGATTTTTGTTCCAGAATACTAGGGGGTTGTGCCCCCGGCATTGCCTTGTGTAGTTTCCTAAATATTTGTATCATATTATTGGGTTTAAGGTTTTATTACAAATCACTTTAGTTACATCTGATGGATATCTAGGTCATTCTTATAGGTAATATAACCTAAATCTGTTAAAATATCCAACTACACCACCCAGTTTTATTGAGAGCCTGAAAACTCTTAAAATTTAAAGATAAAAGCACACAGGTTTCTTTAAATTGGGCGATGAGTAAACACACAATGAAAGACATGGCAGCAATTTCAAGAAAAATAACAGTGACTTGTATTACACCAGACAATATAAACTCCACTAACAAGATAAAAGTAGATAAGAATCTAAAAATATCAGGAGTGAAAACCTTTTAAGAAGAGAGCACACAGTCCACCCTCTAAAGTCTGTTGAAATATAACAGTACATGATACAGACTTTTTTGGTGTGAATTCCAAGAGGCACGCTGCGTTACCACAGCAATTAGTCTTCCAACTGTCCCACTAAAACATTCTGTTTACCTGAATGCTTGTTTCCCAACAGAAGATTTACTAATTTGCTGCGTCCCTGTCGGTGTCTCTTCCTCGTGGAGTGACTGTTTTCTTTCACTTCCGGTTACCTCATGTTGCTACAGCGGCATATGCACACCTCG
The DNA here is from genome assembly GCF_900747795.2 of Erpetoichthys calabaricus. Lineage (NCBI taxonomy): Eukaryota > Metazoa > Chordata > Cladistia > Polypteriformes > Polypteridae > Erpetoichthys > Erpetoichthys calabaricus. The sequence continues at coordinate 132,678,909 of NC_041403.2, forward strand.
CTTCTCAGCCTCCTGCTTTGCTTGGTCCTCTCATGAGTCTTCCCACTCTCGCTGTGAAACTGCCACTTCCTCCCTGGGAGAGACTGTATTGATTTTAAAGCTGGCATGCATCATTCACAAAAATCTGCCTATAATTTAATGTAGTAATGTTGTCTTCACCTGAGTATATAAATCCAACTGTATTTACAAACTTTTCATGGTGCATTTCTAATTTGCCATAAAAATCTCTAAGCAGATTTGCTAGACTACATAATCCACTGGCATGGCATTTTGTGTAGTGTATAAGTTATCACATACAGTCAAATACACAATTATACTTGGTGCAAAATATTTAAATATTTACACTGATTTATCACAACATTAAAACTACATCCCTAATATTGCGTAGGTCCCATTCGTCCTGCTAAAATAGCTCTGATCCATCAAGGCATGGACTCCACAAGACATTGGACGGTGGCCTGTGGTATCTGAGTGAGATACTAAGACATTAGGAGAAGATCATTTAAGTCCTGTAAGTTGCAAGGTGGGACCTACATCGATTGGACTTGTTTTTTCAGCACATCCCACAGTTGCTCGATCAGGGAATTTGAAGGCCAAGTCAGTTTGTCATGTTCCTCAAACCATTCCTAAACACTGTGTGGCAGAGCACATTATCCTGATGAAAGAGGCCACTGGCATTAGGGAATACGATTGCCATAAAAGGGTGTACGTAGTATTCAGCAATTTTTAGGTAGGTGGTATGTGTCAAAGTAATATCCACATGAATGCCAGGACCCCGCTATTTTACAAAAGAACATTGCCCAGAGCATCATAATACCTCTGCTGGCCTGCCATATTCCCATAATGCATCCTGCTCCCATCTCTTCCCCAGGTAAACAGCCAACACACATCCATCCATCCACATGGTCTAACAGACAATTTAATTTATCAGACCAGGCCACTTTCTTTCATTGCTTCATGGTTCAGTTCAGTGTCCATTGTAGACACTCTGATCGGCCTGCAGCCACGCACTTCATTATGCAGCAAACTGTGGTACACGTTGTGTTCTAACAGCTTTCTTTCATGGCCAGCATTAAGTTTTTTCAACAATTTTATCAACAGTAGATCTTCTGTGGAATTGGAGCAGGCGGTTAGCGCCCAATGCACATCAAGGAGCTTTCAGCACCAAAGACCATGTTGCAGGTTCACTGGTTGTCCTTTTTTTGACAGTATTTAGTAAATACTAACTGCTCCATACAAGAAACACCCCATAAGACCCGTCTGTTTAGACATGCTCTGACCCAGTTGTCTAGCCATCACAATTTGGGCCTTGTCACACTCGCTCAGATCCTCACACTTGTACATTTTTATACCTTCAAGAAATGACTGTTCACTTTCTGCCTTTATATAACTTACCCATCATAACAAGATAATAAATGTTATTCACTTCACCTGTCAGTGGTTTTAATATTGTGTCTGATTAGTGTATACCCATTATTATATATGGGTATACTCTGCCAAGGGTATCGGAATCAGGAAAGGATATTCATTTTAGCAATGTTAATTCTCCCAGCTAGTATAAGATGAAGAGATCATCGTCTGTTTCCATCTGTTTTAAGTTTTTCATCACATTGAAAAAACTGAATGTGAAAAGTCAAAGTTGTTTTCTTTTTTTTAATTATAACTTCTAGATTTTTCAACAATTTTTGATAATGAGGTGCATCTGACAATTCACTGGGTACGATTCAGTTTTATTAAATTTTACGTTTGTACCCAGAAATGCTATTGAATTTACCCAATAGATTTAACCATGGCAAAGAGATGAAATGTGGATATGGAATTAAGAGCACCTTCAGCATAAAGGCACATTTTTTTATTCAGACCCTTCTCTTATGATTTCCTTTATTTCTGGCTGCTTACAAAGACAAGTGGCTAGTATTTGAGTAGCAACTACAAGAAACATTAATGTTAATAGACAGGTCTCTCTTCTGAAGCCGTCAGAATTTATAATGGCTTCTGGTGAGGAATAAAATAGTATGGACTAAACCCAAATCTGCATGATATAAAAAGCATATATCTATGTTCAACTCTGCCAAGAGTTTTTCCTATGTGCAGAGATAGCAGGACTTCTGGAAGACTCACATACTACATGGGTTTATATTAGACTGAAAATCGGTTGAAGATTTGATAATGGATGTCTGCCTTTAGTTTAGTTTGATCTTGTGATACTATAGAAAAGAGCACATTATCTGTCCCTTTTTGCCTAAACTTTTGCCAGAATTTTTAAATTAGGTAAACATTTACACTTCTCTTTGGAATGCCAAAAGACCATATGTAATTTTGGAGAGACCTAAAGCAGAGATGTCCCAAAGCACTGCAGAAGTTCCAGTTGTATTACTGAATTGTGAATGAATGTACTAGACAATGGCAGGAGGCAGAAGGTAATGAAACCGTACCTGGTGGCTAGCTCTGGAAAGCAGACCCTTTTTAGTTTTGCACTTGCCTTGTGCTCTTGCACTTACTAAATATAACTAATTTACTAGCATCGTTTACGCAAAAGGTGGCACCCAGGTAGAAAACACTTTGAAGCTGAATTGGTATTGCCGTTTACATGACTAGCTTCAGTAAACACTATTTTTATGAAATAAGTTAAAAACTTTGTTTCAAGAAATCTTCATATTCCATTAGGAGGTAAACCCCTAAGTATGGGTGAGGTGGCATGAACATCTTCATGTCCATCCATCCATTTTCCAACCTGCGGAATCCAAACACAGGGTCATGGGGATCTGCTGGAGCCAATCCCAGCCAACACAGGGCACAAGGTAGGAACCAATCCCGGGCAGGGTGCCAACCCACCGCAGACATCTTCATGTCCTTCTGGTAATTTTTGCTCCAGACATCTATTGATTTACTTTTTACAATATGGCTGTAATTTTCTGTACAAACTATTATCCAAAAATGACATAAAATTATGGTTTTTCAGGTCTAAAGGACTAAAAATAAGGGGGAACCCAAAAAAGCTTAAGGTCTTAAATAACTAAACATAAAGACAAGCTGAACAGTATATCATATGTTGTTATTTTGAGTACTAGTGAGTCAGGGGGCATTGGACAAAACAAAACTGAAGTGATTTCAAAATGTTTATAAGTAATTCCTATGAGCACAATTCTGAATACAGTATTGTTATCAAGTATTAGTGTTGATCAGCAAAATTTGCCAAAGAATTTTTGCAGTGAATATGCTATGTTCACTGGTGACCTTGTTTGCCATAGATCTTTCAGGAAATTCACCTTGTACCAGATTAGGCAAACATTTTCTTTTCACAGTGCCCTATGATGATTTGTGAGGTCAGCATGACATCACAGTGGTGCAGCAGCAATGTGCAGAACTTTTACGTGGGCCAATTGTAAGATCATTACAACAATCAGTACTCCAGCCAGATATCCATAGCATATCTCTGAAAAAACAAAAAAATGTGCAGTATTTTTATTGAAGGGTACATTGGCTTAGTGTTTCTCAACCACCTGGCCACAATCCATTTTTGGGTTGCAGTCAGTGGGTCATGCATTGCAGTCATTGGTTCACAAGTGAGTTGCAGTGGATCGCCTAAAAGATCAATAGCACTGCTGTTCTTAGTAAGATTGTTTTACAAATTGGGACCTCTTACTCTGCTCTTACAATTGTGCTTGTGTCACCAAATTGATGGTTTGCATTAACTGCTGGTGGGTTGTCAAACATTTTAAAAAGGTGAAACGGGGTTGTGGGACCATAATAGCTGAGAAAAATTGCATTAGCTTACCGCTATGAGAATGTTATGAGTATATTGCCACTGAATATACAACACAGATCCCTGCTGCATGCCTAATTATCCATGTGGCCAAGTACGATCTCAAAACAAGCCTTAAAGGATCCCTTCCCTCCATATTCTCATACCAGAATGAGACCCCATTAAATAGGAATAGTAACGAAGGATGTATTATTTACAACATGTTTCTTTCTTCTTGATGGAAGCATCTACACAGATACATTGAAAGCCGTGCCTGGAGCCAAGACTTTAAACCACGGATGTCGAACTCCGGTCCTTGAGGGCCGCAGTGGCTGCTAGTTTTCATTCCAGCACTTCATCCAACTTCTGGTGCATATGCACTAACAACATTCATCATCACACCTCCAATTTCCAGCTTCATAATCATTACTCTGTCTGACACTCTTTTCACTTTCAAAACACTCTTGACATACTGTTCTTTCAGAATAACCCCTACCCCACTTCTCCTCCCATCCACACCATGATAGAAAAATTTGAATCCACCACCGATCCACCTGGCCTTACTCTCCTTTCATTTAGTCTCTTGCACACACAATACATCAACCTTCCTTCTTTCCATCATATCTGCTAACTCTCTCCCCTTACCAGTCATACTGCCAACATTCAATGTTCCTACCCTCAGTTCCACTCTTTTTACCTTCCTCCGCTCCTCTTCCCTTTGAAAATGTCTCCCCCCACTTCTTCTCCTTCTTCGGCCAACAGTAGCCCAATTTCAGCTAGCACCCTGTTGGCTAACAGTACTGGTGGTGGTCATTGTTAACCTGGGACTAGACCGATCCAGTATGGAAATCTGTATTGTTGTCCGCATGTTGATATGGCAAAATGTTACACCAGATGCCCTTCCTGACGTAACCCTCCCCATTTATCCGGGCTGGTTTGTGCATCCCCTGTGGCTGGGTTGATTTACTTATTACTAGTTTGTTGTATTTTGTTGGTATTTGTGGTATTTGTTCCAACTGTGTCTTTGTTGTTTGAGGCAAAGTGACGCAGTGGTTGACACTGGTGCCTCAAAGCTGAAATCACATTTGTGCACATAATAATTGGTACGGCAAAGTTGGCAGATGCTTTCCTAGCCCTCAGAGACGATTAAACACCATTTCAACATTATAATTCAATCATAAGTAGTTCAGTTTCTCCTTCCTGTTTGACTTCAATGCATTTCAGTGGTTCAGTGAAATCCCCAAACATTTCTGTGATTTGGTTGAACTTTTTTAGCACTTTCACATAAAAAAATCTGCTGATGTATTAAACTGCAATACTGTTTTGTTGTGTTATTTAACTCAGTTGGAAGGATCATATTCCCCTCTCCATAACTCAGTGGAAGAACAATGTCTTATTTTACTTAAAATTTGAAAAGATTAAATTTACCTGTGAGGAGGTAGAATTTAATTAATGCTGTATTAAAATACAAAAGCTGGACCACTGTTAGATGTTTTGATGACTGAACATATATAGGGGACTCATTTATATGGTTCTTTTTCACATAGGGAAGGGATGATGATTGTGATTTCATATGAAACATAAATAAATGGGATTTAGTAATGCCAATCCTTGCCTGTTCTGTACTCATTCATTGTAATCACTTTGGTAAACTTAATGAAATAACAATCAAAAATGTAGGGATTCCCGTAGGTGGTATGATGGTGCAGCATCACTGTCTCACTGCAAATAGATGTTGGATTGAATCCTATCTGCATTGCCTTCTTTGTGTAGTTTATATATTCTGCCCATGTTCATGTAAGTGTCCTCTAGGAACTCTGTTCTGTGCATATAATTCAGAAACACAGTTAATAACACTACTATTTTAGCTCATCATGACATCTTGTTTGCCAATATTGCTGTGCACTCTGTTATTTCCTTCACAACAGTAGCCCCACTGTACCTTTTTTATGCAAACCAGTTCTTTTAATGCTGGTATTTGATTTGCCACCAGTTCAGAATGACACCTTTTGTGAATAGTAGAATTCTAATACATAAGTCATACATCTTGGGATTAATGATGCAAAATAAATGCAGCTCATGTTATTTTTACAGAAGAACATAAGTACTCTGGTCTCAATTTATGTTATTGTTTGAACCTGCATTGTGTAGATAATTTCTATTGAGAATACCAAAATACCACTTTGCCTATTATATGGCATGATTAATTTCAATCTCTGTTGCATTTCCATGTGTTTATTATAAAGCACTGGGATTATTTTAAATCACAAAGTGTGTTTGACATAAGGAATATTTATAGACACAACTAGGAGTGTGTTTTGGATCCCAATTGTTTAGGTTTTTCTTTTCCATTACAAAGAGGCTATTGTTTCTTTATTTCTCGCTCCTTAAATTATTACTGTTAGTGTTTGTTGTGATATTCATGTTAAGTATCTCTTGGAATTTCTGCATAATAAAATGTATTGTTTTCATATCAGGGCAAATTTAACTACTATCTAAAATAACTCACTGCATTAGCCAATTACATGTCTAGCAAAAAAAGCCCAAGTGATTTTTTTTTTTCTAAGGTTACAATAGGGTTACTGGGGTAAACCCAGCAGCTTGACATTTAACTGTTACAAATGAACATTTACAGATATCTTAATATGCTGATCATCTTTTCAGGTGTTTGAAGTTCAAGTCAAAAATCTCAATGTAATTTTCTTTATATTTTAAGATATCTGTCTTACATTATGAGATGCCTGAAATGCATTTCAAGATATGCATATAGATTAAGTGTTCAGATACGTCAACATAATTTTGAACAAATTTCAAGGTATCTCAAATAAATTTTCAGATATTACAGAAATTGGCTTTGTATACATTGTAAGATGCCTGAAATTAATTTTGAGGTTCTAGTCAAAAATCATATCAATGTAAAGTTATCTTTTCTATTAATGGTACTTATTGTATATTTTTCAAAATGTACAGTAAGCTGTTTTGAGACATCAGGAAACACATCTAAAATATCTTTAATTGTGTTTTAAATATCTGAAACTGATATTCAGATACCCTGAAGTAACTTTCAGTCTTCTAAAACATATCTTAAATTGTATTTCATTCATCTTCATATATAATTAGAACATATCTAATCTATCAGAAAAACATCCTTAAAGTAAATTTGAGATATGTAAAAATGTATTTCGATATTTCAAATGTGAGCTAATGTAAAGACATCTGAATTTCATTTTAAGACATAACATTGCATCCACACCATGTTGTGATTTCTGAAATGCATCTCCAGATGTCTTAAAATAACACCTTGTACAATTCAAGATATCTCAAAATAATTTTAAGGTATCTTAAAAGTGACACAAAATCCTATTGAAAACATTGGTAATTTTGCAGAGTCATTCTGAGATGTTTTGAATTGTATTTCTCCCACATTACTGTATTTGTTTGTATTGTATTTCTCTCCACAAGTTGGCCCCAAGGATCAGTGCCACGTCCCCTTCATTTTTTCCCTCTGCATTTGCTCCTTAAGCAATGTTATTTTTTCTCATGGCTTCTCCTACCACCTCTATGCTGATAATGGAGAGATCTTCCTCTCATTTCCTTCTTACAACCCATACGTTTTAGCCATGCCCAGGCTTTGAATAAAAGATTAAGAAAAACATTTGTGACCATTTAGTTAGGGAAAGGCTCATTAATTAAGTTTAGTTTTTGATTACAAACTTTCCATATATGTTTCCCAGTATTTTATATATAAGTCTGTTCTCTTACCATGATTCAGTCTGCCCCCAAAAGCAGTTTTTTTTCCAGGTCCAGAACCTTAACTTTAGTCATTGTGCTCTTGATATTTTTCAGTGTGAGCACAGCCATGTACTTACTGTATGACCCTGAAGAATGAACTTTACCTGTCTATGCACTAATTATAAATGGTTGTACTTTATGTCGCCTGGCCAATACAGATGCAGTTTTAAAGAATCATGATTGAGATCATTCTCACGTCGCCAATTACAGTCTGGTTTGTCACAACATCCACTCACTCTAAGACCAAATTGCAATTTGTCAGCTTACAAGGATAGAAAGCCAATGACTGTCATCACCCTCACCTTGAAAATTAGCAAAAATCCAGAACTAAGTAGTGAGCAAGGAAAACGATTTGCTGATTGCACTCACCTTGATCATCATCTGTTTCATAAATTGTCATCTAGGAAATACTTCCAGTTCCTCAGATCCAAAACCACCCATCACCTAAGCAGCTTTTTTTCTTAGAGATTTTTACATTATTAATCCAGACCTCTGAGTTGGACATTGTTATTGCTGCCTCATATAATAAAAAGTAACAATAAAAAACAACATATCAGTACTGTCAAGATTATCAGCTGACATTCTCTTTCCTTAAATAAACATTTCCTGTCAACCCTATATATAAACGTTTTGCACTAATGTTACCCCTGTCTGAAACTGTGTTGTAAAATGTGAAATGCAAGTTATTGAGAAATGCAAGTAACAAAGTATTTTACACACCAAAAACAAATCCCTTGTATATCTGTGTTGTAATCTAATTAAAGATGATTCTGAATTTATAATTCTGACTCAGAACTAATTTCAGCAGAGGTTATTAACAAACATTTTGCAAAGCTTAATATAAAATGAATTGATGAGGGATGAAAAGAAAGATTTTTAATGTTAGCATGCATTTTTCTATTTAAAGCTTCTTGCCTTCATGAATGATCAGTATATGTTATCATGTATAGTAGATGCTTGAAATATGACTGTAATGTTTATTATTCAATGAGGGAAATACAGTGTAAGCATCCGTAGGATGCCATCTAATTTTCATAATAAGCCGCTTTGAATGTATATTTTAATTTGCGTCCACCTTATATTTGAAATTATGATCACTTATTTCTGCATGAGTGAAACAAATTTGATTATGTACTTGCTCAAGTAAGAGCATAACAAGGAAAAACATATTTTGTATCTTGTTAATTGTATCATAAAAATATGTATAGGCAGGGAAAATGCAACAAAAAAGTCAGCACCAAACTGTGAAGAAGAAGTAATGGCCATTTTTTTTAATGATGTTGAAATTATTGTTCAGTAAGCTTAGTTTCAGGACTTAATAATCCATATAAATGACAAATAGCAAAAGCATCCCAGTTAAAAAAAATATTTGGTCACTAATGCTTGTGGTTATGGTGTACTATGAAAACATTTTAGTGGCTAAAAACATCTGCAAAACCTTGATTGTACGAAAGACTTTTTGAAACACACAGTATGCTGCTAATGGCTCTTTTAATAAAGTCATTAAAACATTATTTTTTGAAGTAATTGTTTCCATTTTTTATGCCAATTATAGAATTGTTTTTATGTACCTGAGGGCATCCTTAAAGAGTAAATTCTTTAGATTAATGTGAACAGTAAACATTGGTTTGTTGGAAAAGACAAAGTAAAAATGTCAAAGAGACATTGGGTTTCACATTATATAATGTCTATTTACTCAGAGATAGGGTTTCAATTGGGGCTTTTTATTTAATATAATCAAAATCTTATTTATTAGTTAAATTAGTATCAGTTAAATTTCCAGCATCTCCTAAAATGATCGTGGCTAGATTTTCAAAATAACACCATTTAAGCATATTTAAAATAAACCACAATCAATAGTTATCACTGATCACTGAGCAGCCAAAGTAAAACACTGAAATTGTTCTTCTTTTATTTTCAGCCAACAGAGAACAATCGAAATGTCAAACATTGCCATAGTACCACTGTAATCATAAACATAGCTTTTCTATACTAGATGAACGAGCGGTCAGCACTAGCTCTGCATAGATATTTTAACTTAATCGACTAATGCATTTAAAACTGAATATATAGTTCTGGCTCTATTATACAAAATGCATGTCACTCGGACAATTGTCAAAATGAATGGGTTACTTAAATAATTAAAACTTAATAATTTAACTTAATTTAAACTTTTTTTTACCTTTTGTACACAATTTGAAAAGTTATACTTTATTCAGTTGTGGTGTTATTTTATTTTGACTCGGAGTGAATAGTATGTGTGAACTTGTGGAATTTCCTTTAGGTACACCAAAAAGAACAGTGTACAGCTCATCTAAAAAGTAGGAAAGCTGCTCTAGGAAATCAGTTGGCTAATCAATACCATGAACAGAAATTAAGGAAACACTTCTCACTGAAGTGTGAACACTGAAAAGACAACTGGGCTTCAAGTATATTGTTGACTTCAGAAATAACAAGGGCAGTCACACTCCATAGCAACAGCTCCACTGTCCAGACAGTTAGTAGCTTCAGGTTCCAACTGCTTTTCGTGGTGAGTCAACATCACCGGAATACCTAAAAAGTATCATCAAAGTCTCTTTATACTGTGGATGCTAACGAACTTTTGGGTGGGAACTACCATACTATTAAAAGTATTCCTCACTGGAAACATCATAGTGTTGTTTGGTAACCTGACTTGCCAGGATCACTAACTCCTCCAACGGACTCTACATGCAGCTTTTAAAATCAACTACTTCTTAATACCATCTACTCAATCAGATGTCTGAAGAGAATTGAATCCATCATCTATGATTACAGTCATGTTAAAGATTACAAGAACATTAAGCACCAGAATAAAACTTAACAAAATGAGAAAATAGCAAAAATGTCAAATAATTGTTGTTGTGCAACTCTCTTACATAGACAGAGAAGGAACTTAAGGTACATGTTCTGATTTGATGGTAAATACGTAAAACAGAAAAAAAATACTCATGAACTGAGATGAGCCGGGCCAATGAGGACACACATATACAGCCAATGGGTACGTGCAAAAGTGTCAGTGCTAATATTACAATCCATCAAAAATAAAAAGTGTTCAAATTACAGTGCAGTGCATCCAATATCTTCTATAAATAAATAAATAATTCATAAAAGCTGTGAAATCTGGGTATCCTGTAGAGGTTTAAAAATCCATAATAAATAAATCCAGTAAAAATGATGTTAAAATTTAGAGACAGTTCTTTCTTCAAAATATGAGCCTCTCTGCTCCCCACTGGCTTGACCTTGCAATAAGAGGAGACGCCCGCGACAGGTGCAGACATCCTGCAATTCTTGCCCTGGGTCCCCATTGCCAGGCCTGCTGCATCCATGAGGCCCTGCACCGAGCCACACACATGCCTCCTGTCACCAGTCCCTCAGCACTGCATAGCTGTCACTCCTACTCCCTAGCATTGTTCAATAGGAGCACCCATCTGCCCCAGGCTCCTCACCTCACAACTTACTTGCCTTTGTTCTTCTTATGCACTGGCTCTCCTGATCCTGCCTCTTGCTTGTTTTGCTTTAACCTCATTCTTTATTTCTCATTTTCGTTCCTTCCTGTCTTCTTTCTTTCTCTTTTCTTTCTCTGTCATTGCTTCTGCCCCTCTTATTTTGGCTTGATTGTGATACACTGCTATCTCTGAGATATGAATAAGACACCTGACTGATCCACTTGCCTTTACATGTGTATGTGCGATCAGCCAAGCACCTCAATCATCTCCTGAGCAAAGTGCACTCATGTACACACACACTCATTTGGAGCCTGCACTTCCCAGGATGCGATTATTTATAATAAAAACACACTCAATGCAACAGACCACTTGTCACACAGACATCTGCATACATTTTTTTTTACTGTTCCAACTGAATTGTGATACAGTGATCCCTCGCTATATCGCACTTCGTCTTTCGCGGCTTCACTCCATCGCGGATTTTAAATGTAGGCATATGTGAATATATATCGCGGATTTTTCACTGCTTCGCGGATGTCTGCGGTCTACAGGACGTGTGCTTCCTCAGTTGATTTGCCCATTTGAATTCAAACAAGGGACGCATTTGAATTCAAACAAGGGACGCTATTGGTGGATGGCTGAGAAGCTACCCAATGAGAGCAGGCGGTTAAGCTCCTGGGTGCTGTGCTAACTCTCGAGCATCTCGCGACCATTCTACGAATGGCAAAAGATCTCCAGACATCAGTTGAAGAATGGGACCCGCAAATGAATCGTTCTTTGCAATTTAAAAATGCTCTTGACGGCGCCACGGAAGTGTATAGGAACCTCTTTACACAAATGAAAAGCAGCGCCAGCAACTGCCCATCACGATTTTCCCTTTACACGCAAAACACTGCCTAGTACACCTTCAGTGGAAGAAGATGATGGTGGCGCTACACAGTCGCCTGAAGAGGCTCCTTTAGAACAGCTGTGACAGTGCAGTAAATGTCATCGTTATCTGACAAGTTGGTGAGTACCCAAAACTATTTTTCTACGTACTTAGTACATGTATGTATGTTTATTGTAACTGTGCACACATTTTATACAATTGTTTCCTTGCATTGTTGGTATTTATTGCTGGTGGCCTGTCTATCGTAATGGCTGTAACAAATGTGATATCGGAGACGCTCTACAGTATCTTTAAAATAACATTTTGGTTTTATGTACAGCATTTACATATTAGGTGGCACGGTGGCGCAGTGGGTAGCGCTGCTGCCTCGCAGTTGGGAGACCTGGGGACCTGGGTTTGCTTCCCGGGTCCTCCCTGCGTGGAGTTTGCATGTTCTCCCTGTGTCTGTGTGGGTTTCCTCCGGGTGCTCCGGTTTCCTCCCACAGTCCAAAGACATGCAGGTTAGGTGGATTGGCGATTCTAAATTGGCCCTAGTGTGTGCTTGGTGTGTTTGTGTGTGTCCTCTGGTGGGTTGGCACCCTGGCTGGGATTGGCTCCAGCAGACCCCTGTGTTCAGATTCAGCGGGTTGGAAAATGGATGGATTTACATGTTATAGATTTTTCACGTATTTTTATATTACCTACTCAATTACAATATGTTTAAAACTGTATTACGTATTAAATAAAACTCCTCAATGATATACGATACGTATGTTTGTGAGTAATATATAAACTGTGTTTACATACATAATTTCAACGAATCTTACCTAATAACTAAGAGAATATAAAGGGTTTATGCTGTATAACAGTACGGGGAATATTTATAAACCATGTGGGGGAGTTTATAAGGACTTAAAATATATAAAAATAACCATATAAACATATGGTTTCTACTTCGCGGATTTTCTTATTTCGCGGGTGGCTCTGGAAGGCAACCCCCGCGATGGAGGAGGGATTACTGTATTGTCTTTTGCAAGTCAGACAAGTAGGAGGCGGAGAGAAGAAGTGAAATCATACAGCTAGTAAAAGTGAAATAGCAGACAGCATTAATTATTCAAACTTAAAGTCTCGCCTCTTGAGAATGATATAGTTCTGAGGGTAAAGTTTTGTTTTTTTTTTCACTTAAGGACTCTGCAGTAATTTAGAGTGGTTGTTTTGTTTGGGGATGTTCAGATGTCTATACTTATAGTAAGTATATAAACTGCTTAGAGATTAGAGAATCTGGAGAATGCCTAATATTTATAAAAAGATAAGGACAGTTTGTAAAGATTTTTAACTATGCAGTAATAAGATCTGTGGGCTGCAAAGACAAGATGCTCAAGAGACAACATGAAAAGGAGACAATAAAAAAGGTAATCCTGTTTACAGTCCCTTAGGCTACAAAAGGCCAGTGGAAATATTAGAATTAAACAAGATTTCTTTTGAAATAGAATTTATTTTTTGAATCGTGTTATTGAATTCAAAGACAAAGCTCATACACTTTAAGAACTTGCCTCAGATAAGACCAATTAAGACCATCAAGGAAATATTCACTATTCAACGATAAGCAACCAAACTTGCAAAAAAGAGTAGGAACTATATCAATAATAAGCAATAATCATTAAGTGCCTCATTTTATCCAATTTAAGGCAAGTACATACAAAGTCAATGTGGTTGGGGTGTTACAATTTGTGAATCACTCTTTATAGTCTTCACAAAACATTTTGTTATCAGTTTTAACATTAGAATTCATTAACGGTCTATTACTTGAACATGACTGACACCTTTGGTTTGTTTGAGTCTATTCTTGTGTTTAGGCAAGTGTTAAAAATGGATGTCTGGATCATTTTAAAAAATGTTGGGTCAAAGATGATCCCAAAATGATCAGTCGAACTTTGGAAACATTTCTATCAAACTCTGGTGCTTTTCCTGTTTTTGTTTCATCCAGAGCATTTTTCATGGCTAATAAATAGATAGGGGTTTCCAGTATGGCATTATTTTCCTGTGACTGACAGGGTAATTTAAGTTTTTACAGATACGCATCCATAGGTTTAATGAAAACAGTAGACTGTTAAGAAACTTAATTATAACTAAATTCATTATTTATCAGAATTATCATTACCTGATTTAGTTTACAAACCAGGAATCATAGCAAATAATTCACTCAATGCAATGGCAGAGCAAAGATTTCTACTTGGTGTTTTGTGATGAATCTTTGTTTTGACACATTTAGAATCAATTTAGTTTGTTTTTGGAAATTCTGAATATGCCATCACGTTGTGTCCTTTTCAGATGGCCATAGCTATGTCTGGAGTTGCTGTGCCTGAGACAGAGATCACATGATGCCCTGTGTATACAGATGGAGGTATCCAACAGCATCTGTCTTAACACTGGTTTAATGTAAAAACAAATGTTAAACAATAGCAGTAGCTGACATAAGAAAAAAACACATTGCCAGAACCTTTAGCCATGAATATTTTAGCTATAACTTTTGTTTAACAGGTTGGCTTTGATGTTTGGTTATTGTTTTGCTCTTTTGGTGCCCTGATTTCTGACTGTTCAAAAACACTTTAATTTTTCTGCTTCTTTTGTCCCATTCTTTTCCTTCAATTCCATTGTGGATCACCAGCCTTTTCTCGTTGGTCATACTTGATGACCAAAAATGGACCCCTGTGTGATGTACTCCAAAATATCCCTGTCTAAGCAACAATGTTAAAACATTTCTGTTTTAACAATGTGTTTACACAGATTATTGTAGAAACAGAACACACATGAAAAGCATGTGTTCCAAATAACGATCTATTATTTCCACTCTAAACCTCCAGCACTTCACTCCTAAATAATAAATCAAGGCATGATCTGTGAGAACTTTGTGCACATTCTGCGGCGGTGGGGGATGGAATAGCAGGCTGCTTGCTGCTTGTCTTAATCGGCACATTTACAGGACAAAAGACGCTGACGGAGAGGTGTGAATGGATTTAAGGTGGGCCAGATCTACAATGTTTTTTCGTAGGGTCTGGTAATTCTAGTGTTAATTCCCATTCTTTGATCTTAGTAGGTTTGGCTGGTGATAACTTTGACACAAACACAATGGAACAATTTCTTGCAATACCTTTAACACTAGAATTACCAGAGCCTACGAAAAAACTCGTAGATCCGACCCACCTTAAATCGCTTCTTAAAACCTTTCTCACCTCTCCACCAGCGTCTTTTGTCATCTAAATGTACTGATAAAGACAAGCTGCCAGCAGCCGGCTATTCCACCCCCCCCAACGACTTAGAACGTAAACGAGCTTTTCCCAGCTAATGCCTTGATTGATTATCTGGGAGTGAAGTGGAGTTTTAGAGTAGAAATAATAAGATTGTTATTTGGAACACATGCATTTCATATGTGTTGCATTTCTACAGTAATCTGTGTAAACACATTGTTAAAACAGAAACGGTTTACAATATTCTAGTAGCAAATGACAAAATGTAGGCATAAACTATATAATGTATGAAGCCTGAAGTCCAAATATCAAAGAAACACTTTCACAAAAGGTACAAAAAAAAGCCACCGCCAAAAAAACCCGTCTTAGTGTGAGACATTGACATGACTTAACTATCACTGCTTCCGTGGCGTAACAGTATCAGTCGCTGACTGGGAATCAGAAGGTTATAAGTTCGATCCTGCACAACTCCCATTTGAGAAGTGTTCTTATTTTCACTATTTTAGAATAAAATGATACATTTGATTTCAGTCTGTAACAGCCGGTGTAATTTATGATATTTGTAAAGGTTAGCTTTATTTTTTTAAAATTCACTTTTCATTGTCTCAGTCGCGTTCAGGATCCATCCCTACCGCCCCCCACCTGACACTGCTGTTTTTACATAAAGACGCGCTATAGTTCTGCAGTGTATCACGATACATACGACCGCGTGTTTTTTTCCCCCAATATTGCCAGTCCCCACGTGTTGCTGTATGCTGTTTCTTTTGTACTCCAGGACATGCAGAGGAAAGCATAGTAAAGAGCAGTAACTTCAGCGCTATATGCAATCATCAGACACTCCCCATCTGCTGCTGTTTTCACATAAAGACGCGCTAAAGCTCTGCAGTGTACTTGTGACTGCATTGTCGTACCAATGCTTGCGAACTGAAGTGTCTGCATGCACTTTTCGTGGCATTATACGTGTATTTTTTGAGCATGCCCATGTAGCTCAAACACAGGAACATATGTTGATGTAAAAGTATAACAAAACAAGTGCACTTTTATTCAAGACTACAACCGAAATAAGAAAGCAAGTTACAGTAGGTGGAATGCTAAGAACTGCTGATTTCCATTCTGTGCTATATAACTGTTAACATTTGAATCTGATGATTGCATATAGCGCTGTCTGATTTAGTGTGCGCAAGAACATGCAGGTGGCCGGTTGCTGAGTGCTACAACGCACATTTTTAAAAAAGAAAGAGACAAATATATGTGACGTTTTGAAGAAATCATTTTATGACGTGAATAGTACCAATCAGAAAACATCGTTGAAGTAATGCAATATTATTTGAAAACGAACAGCGTCAGGTTGGGTGTGAAGTTATACTGGCGCTGTTTGAGTCAGATTAGAAGCTGAATAAGCTGAAAAAGCTCCTGTTCTGACTCTAAGTAAAAAAACATGAATTAATCAACAGAAATAACCACGATTGACATTTTAAAGTTAACGATTTACAGTGCATACCAATTTATAAATTCAATGTCCGTTTGAGGAAAAAAAAACACTTTCTTCATAGCTGGGAATCGAACTCGTGTCTCTGTGGCACAGTAAGGCAGTGGTGCTCCAAGTCAGCAAACCGTCCTTATAACTTATTTTTTCAAGATCCATAACACACAGACAGACAGAGCACTGCGTAATACAGAGACAGACAGGCAGAGATATACAAACAAACAGGGAAGGCACATGTACTGAAAGAAAAAAAAAATCAACATGTGCGTTGTTTCTGCAGCACTGAATAAGCTCACCCGCTCTAACATCACCTCTCTCCCCGATCTGACTCTCTAAGTAACAGCGCAAGTACAGACACAAATCAAGTGCATGTGTGTACTGTATAATATTAACAAAAAGAGCAGCTTACTACTGAAAACGGCAAATATAGGAGTGAGTGGGGATCGAACCAGGACTCTTGATTACACTTGGTTTGCGTCTGTACTTGCGCTGTTACTTAGAGAGCCAGATCGGGGGAGGGGTGATGTTAGAGCCGGTGAGCTTATTCAGTGCTGCAGAAACAACGCGCATGTTGATTTTTTTTTCTTTCAGTACATGTGCCTTCCCTGTTTGTTTGTATATCTCTGCCTGTCTGTCTCTGTATTACGCAGTGCTCTGTCTGCCTGTGTGTTATGGATCTTGAAAAAAATAAGTTATAAGGACAGTTGTTCATGTTAATTGCAGTCTCAATTGTTAAAAAAATATTTTAAAAGGAGCATCCCACATGAAAATATAACGATCTCATTAACTGACAGTGCATACCAACTTACAAATTTTATGTCCATTTGAGGTTAAAAAGAAAAAAAAGAAGTAACACTTTATCCCCAGCGGGGAATTGAACTCATGTTTGTGAGGCAGAGAAAAGCTACTCGGTCTGAGAGGCAAATCTTAGCGCACTACGCCACGGAAGCTGTTATATGGTGTGTGAAGCTTTTGTGGAAGTGTTTATTTGATCTTAGGAACTCGGGCTGTACACATTCTATAGTTTATGCCTACATTTTGTAACATTTATTACTAAAATATGAAAAAGTTTCTGTTTTAGCAATGTGTTTACACAGATTACTGTAGAAACGGAACACGCATGAAATGCATGTATTCCAAATGGCGATCTATTATTTCTATTCTAAAACTCCAGCAGTTCAGTCACTCCCAGGTAATCAAACAAGGCATGAGCTGGGAAAACTTAGTGAACGTTCTGCGATGGTGGGGGATGGAATAGCCGGCTGCTCGCTGCTCCTCTTAATCGGCACATTTAGAAGACAAAAGAGAGGTGAGAACGGTTTTAAGGTGGGCCGGATCTACGAGTTTTTTCGTAGACTCTGGTAATTCTAGTGTTAATAACCATTCAGACACTATCTACATTAAATGATTAAAAACTCATTTATCACAGTCCTGATCTTTTCACAGTATTGTAGACTTCACAAACAGTAGTTAACTGCATGAGATGGAAATAGAAGGATGCAAATCTTAATAACATTATGATTGAACAGAGAAGAAAGGAGAAAGAAATACCATTAGTCAAAGAAGATACCAACATGATAAGAGCACAAAATCAATTCTGTGGAATGACTTGTCTAATTGAAAAAAAATTAATATTTCTTTACAGTTGGATTGATTACCTGGAAACTGTCGTTAAAACTGAGATCCTCACATTATCGATCTAAAATAGGGACCATTTTGGCATTTGTATCCATTATGTTATAGTCTGCAAACTCAATTAAACATTTACTTAAAAGGGGAGTGCGATTCTGTTAGCTCTCACTACTTAAATTTTCTCTCAACCAAGACTAGGAGACAATACTTGATCATAAGTATGTCAGGTTTCCAATAGGATCATCTTGTTTGGGACCCTCTAGTACACGAGTGTCAAACTCTGGTCCTGGAGGGCCGCAGTGGGTGCAGGTTTTCATTCTAACCATCTTCTTCATCAGTGACCAGTTTTTGCTGCTGATTAACTTCTTTTGCCTTAGTTTTAATTAACTTGACTCTGACCCCTTAGTTGTCTCTTTTTCCTTAATTCGCAGTCAAACAATAAGGAGACACAAAACGAGCCGCCACATAACCAGCTCACCAGTGCCCGTCACACAATATTTGAAAATAAAGAAAGGTGATGGTCTCGGTAAGGTTGATCTCTCAGGTCACCAAAACATTGTGATGGTGATCTTAGAAAAAAAACAGTAAAATCAACAGTCTGCTGTTGTAGAATGAGAGCAGCAACAAGCCATGGAATTAAACAATGAGTTTAATTAACAGCAAGAATTGGCTTTTCATTAAGAGATTGGTTGGAGTGAAATTGGTTGGAGTTTGAAATCCCAGTTTAGCTGGTCATCTGTTGGTTTATTTCACATCTCATTTCTGTTTGGCTGTCATTTAATGAAGAAAGGAATCAATTCAGAGGACTGAATCCTTAAAAGCAAGGCCATTAAAATGAAGGGAAAAGAACTTAATTAGCAGTGAAAACTGGTCACTGATTAGGTAAAATATTAGAATGAAAACCTGCAGCCACTGTGGCCCTCTAGGCCTGGAGTTCGACACCCCTGATCTAGTAGAACAGTTATGCAAATATTGTCTCTTCTCTCTCAGTTTTTAAGATTGGTAAGCTTAGTCATAAAAAATTATCTTTTCTTTATCAGTTTGTTCTGTATCATATGCATGGCATGTTATTGCCTCATAGAAAGTGTATTGCTTTCTAGACTTTAGCTAGGCTCATTTTAATATTGTTTATTTCTTCCTGAATGTCATTGAAATGCATTTAGAGATGTGTGTTCAAGAGCAAAAAAAGTCATACTTAAAAATTAGATGAATTGACATTTGAAATTCACCTGTTAGATGTTGATGTTAGATGGTTTTTTTTTTTTTTGGTACGCTGGATTAATCCCTGAGGGGAAATTCTCTTTTCGCATAACCCAACTTACTCAGAATTTTAGGGGCAGAGCGCAGGGTCAGCTAATTGTTCAGTGCTCCTGGAGCAATTCCAGGATAAGGGCCTTGCTTGAGGGCCGAACAAAGTAGCATTTTTTCTGTTACTGCAGGCATTAAATAAATAGTTAAATGACTCAGAATGACTCCAGTGACCTAAACACATCATTCTGAAATACAGATAGTGTTTAGAGTTTAATTTCAACAATCATGTTAAAGAATATAGTATATTTAGAGTCAACTGAGTAGAACAGAACAAAGGCCATCTTACTGCACATTGCACATGACGCCTTCATTTTTTCTTAAACTTTCTGGTAATCTAATAATCGTAAGCACTTGTAAATGTAAGCACTTTAAGACCAATAGATGGTGTTGCTGCTTTTTGGCTATTGGACTTCTATTTTTAAACCTTCTCTATGCATCTTACACAATCTCTCAATATACATGAATGTTTTCTCAAGGTGTTTCAGTTTTCTTGCAGCGTACCAACAAGTACTATATATCTGACAAGGATGGGCAACAATTCTCAATAACTCTAGACAATAGTGCATTAATGGTGGAGGGAACACAGGTGCATGCATGTTGCTGTCACTCCTCCCTGTTAGCAACATTTTTCATTAAAATTCATGAAGAACTTTCCACTTTTTGCACTTCTTTCACTTTCTCTTCCTGTATGTATAGTTCGTGGATGCAACTGATTACTTTTTGTAATGTATCTGAATTTTTGCCTTGAACTGAGTTTGCAGACTCAGGGACAACTGATTTGAATCTTTTTGTGGTTCACTGGACTAAACTTTGTTTTGATTGCCCCTCTCCTGCCTGATGCCTGATTTGTGAACATTTTTCTTTGCATTGTGGAGATCAAGGAACTGAGAATGATCTATCATCTTTATTAAAATGGATTTACTGGATTGATGTCAATGCCTTCAATACGTGCTTCAACTGGAGAAATAATCTGATGTTCACACTCACTGGGCTTGCAGCGCTAAGACGATCACACTTGTAATACCCATGGTTATATGTATATGGTTATATGTTGGAACCTCTGAATTCTGGTAATTATCTTAATGCGCATCTTATAATATCTCTTACTTTTTCTTTAATGGTGGCATCAGTCTATCCTTCTACTAGATTCTTCCTGCATTACTATTGCTGCTCATTTGCACTGCCCCACCTGCGCGTCTGACTTTTTCTGCTGTGCTGTGTTGCTTAAGTGTGTACTATTACTGCCAGATACGTTTTGGCTTTCTACTATGCTGAAATACTCCTGTGATAAACTGCACATTAAACAGTTTGTCCAGCACAAATGATGTCCTAAAAAACACTGGTATTGTGTGGCACCTGAAATATTTACAATGCGGGTCTGGTCTCCATCACTGCCATGTTGCATATGGAAAGTTTACCGGCAATATTTGTTCGGGAATAGACAGTCCTGCTTATGGCTTTGGAAAAAAAATGTCAGTGTGCTAAATTTGCAATATGCTAAAACAAACTCTGGCTCTGTGCACAACAAATCCTCATTAGCTAATATTGCAATTTTTAACAGAAGATCTCTTAATGGCAAAGAATTGGTACTATCAGAATTCATTACAGACTCCAACCTTGATATGCTGTTTAACAGAAACCTGACAAAAAACAGACAAATTTACATATCTTATTGATGCAACACCATCTGGTTACGTTTACTTCACAGAGGCTCACAGTTCAAGACAAGGCAGAGGGGTCCCAGTAATTGTTGGATAAGAGTTAAACATAAAAAGAATCCCAATTAACTGTCCATTGTTTTTTTGAGTGTCTGACTCTTAAACTAATAACGAAATCTGGTCCTATCTTACTTATTATTCTCTATCGTCCCCCAAAATACAATAGATCTTTCTTATCTGATCTGACTGAATTATTAACCCACTCAAGTTCCCTTTCCCAGGCAGGCATTCTTCTTGGTGAATGCAATACCCATATGGGCATTTCTACATGTAAACTGAGAAATGGATTCCTGTCCTTGCTAGACTATTCTGACTTGGTGCAACATGTTGATTTTCCTACCCATTCTGGTCTGATCAGCACATCTGCACTGTTGGCAACACTTGTAGCAGTGATTTAAGACTCCCTGGCTGTAATGGGGTATTTTTCACTGTCTCATTATCTCTCCTTCCTCCTACTTGTAAACATCTAATTTCTTTCAGAAACCTTAAAAATATCTGTCCCTCTATCCTTCCTGGATCCATTACTGATCTTTTTCTGCCTTTTCCTATTCCATCTGCACTAGATATTCTTGTTCAGTATTATAACTCAGCCCTTCATTCAGCACTAGATAAAACAGATCCTTTGAAAAATAAGGAGGTTTCATTTAAGCATTCAGCTTCATGGTACAGTGCAGAATTATGGTCTATGAAAGCAGCTGGCCGATGCCTTGAGAGAATGTCACATAAGACTGGTCTCTGACCATCTAAGCACATACAGAGATGCACTAATTTCTGCCAAGAATACACATTATGGCAGAATAATTGAAAGAGGCCATGATAACCAAAAGGTTTTGTTCTCTGTAGCTAATAAATTACTTTATCCTGCATCTGGCCCAATTACCTCCTCTACTGAAGTCTGTGAAAAAATCCTTCACTTTTTTGTAATAAAATTAAAAATTTAAATAATTCAACTAACATAAATCCATCATCCATTTATATCTTTTCCTGTCTTGCAATGACTTCCAGCTCCTTTTCTAAATTTCACAAGTCACATATGCATTTGTTAATGACCTGCTTTGTAAGATGAGGCTAACTATTTGTCCTGTCGTCATGCCATAATCCCGACTGTTATTGCAATAATACATACATCCCTTGACACTGGTTTTGTGCCAGCCTCTTCTGCAACTCCAAATGTTTAAAAAGTCTGGTCTTGATACTGACAATCTTAACAATTTTTGGCATATATCTCACTTACCTTTTCTGTTAAAAGCTCTTGGGTGTATTGTTACCTCCCAACTCACCAATTATTTTACTTCTAATAAATTGATGGAACTCTTTCATTTTGGTTTCAGAGTGAAGCACAGCTGTGAAACTGCTCTGTTTTGGGTAACTAATGATTTGCTTATGGTTGCAGGCTCAGGACCAGCATATTAATTTTGTTAGATCTTAGTGCAGCATTTGACACTGTTAGACATGACCTTCTACTGTCCAGAATGGAGAACATGCTGGGTATCCCTGGCACTGTTCTCCAGTGGTTTAAGTCCTATCTGACTGATAGGTAAGACTTTGGTAACAGCAGATCCATGTCAGTGCCAGTCACACAATGATTTCCTCAGGGTTCCATCCTCAGCCCTCTGCTCTTCTGTATTTACATGCTTCCCCTTGGCCATATTGTTTGTAGCTTTGGACTGAGTTATCATTTTTTATGCAGATGATACTCAACTCTATTTCAATGTTAAAAGTGAAACTTCATCAGAGCTTTCTCAACTCACAACTTACCTTGGAGAAATTGACAACTTGGATGAAGCTTAACTCTTTAAAATTAAATTGTAAGAAAAGTGAACTCCTACAATTTGGAGCTAAAGCACAACTTAAGGAAATGAGCTCCTTCTCAGTAATTCTTGACACTGAACTCATCAGACCTTCTTCTAATGCAAAGAATCTTGGTGTCATTTTTAATTCCTCCCTTTGTTATTCC
This sequence comes from Erpetoichthys calabaricus, assembly GCF_900747795.2. Classification (NCBI taxonomy): domain Eukaryota; kingdom Metazoa; phylum Chordata; class Cladistia; order Polypteriformes; family Polypteridae; genus Erpetoichthys; species Erpetoichthys calabaricus. Next base: position 132,702,133 of record NC_041403.2, read on the forward strand.
ACCCACATAAACCACATTAAGAAATGAGATTGGTCTCATCTGGTACAGGAGATACACATCTGAAGTGGAACTCCGTTAGCAGCAGTGTTATTTTTTCTCTTTTTTTATCACCTGAAGGTATTCTGTATTTTCTTAACCAAGATGGGTTAATTACAGTAAATCCAAGCATATTTTAACATAACTGGCAGAAATAGGGTTAAAAAAATACGGAAAAGACAGCTAAAGCTCTATCCAAGCCTAGATCGGCATCAAGCCCAAGTTCAAGGTACGGACTTTCAGAAACTGACCTGGAACAGATAGGTGAAAGCTCAGATTTCCTGGGACCAGACGCTACTGCATTGTCTCAAGTCAAGAGCGAAAGTGGGAGCAATTGTACAAGCGAATCGGGCCAGTATAGCTCATCAGTTCCGAAAGATTCATTGAAACTGAAAAAGGCCTTACCTTTGGCGTTGTCAACCACTCCTCACGAGCCAGATTCATCAACTTCAACTGGGCTTGCCACTTCATCTGCGGCACACACGGAAGACCGAAACAAGTTGTATGAGCTGAAGGTAATGATCGCCACAATGGCCACTGCTCAAGACAAAAAAGAGCTCAAGAATGATTTAAAGAAAGATATAAAGAAAGAAATAAATGATATAAGGAAAGAAATAAAGGACATACACAAGACAAACAAAAAGCTGCTTCAGGATATTAAAGACCAAGAAAAATGTTTAAATAATTGCTTTGCGGTTGCCTTTAAAGGTATGCTGGAAAAAATTGAGGAACAAATACAGGAAAATGTATCTAAGTTTGAGAGTAAACGTAAAGCATTTGGTACTCAGTTGGAAGATGTTAAGCAAACACTCATGAGTCGAAATTGTTGCAAATTCCGAATGCAAAGCACTCGGAGACAGACTTGCTGCACTGGAAGAAGGATGCAAAAGGAATAATATTATAATCAAAGGTCTCCCTGAGAATTGTGAAATTCCAAAACCAGTGAAATTTGTAGCTGAACTATTCTCTAAAATAATTGGAGAGGACTTCAAATCAGACAACAAGTTAGCAGCAGTTTACCGCATACGGGGATCAAACCCCTCTAAAGCTAGAACTCTCATTGTGCGTTTTGAAAAATTACAGTTTAAACTTCATATAATGTTACTTCTCAGACAGAAAGAAGAGATTATATTTGGAAATAACCACATTCGTATTTTCCCGGATTTCTCACCCTCAATAGTAGCTAAATGTGCTGCATTTTACACTAAACAGCACTTATGGAAAGCCAAGATCAGATTCAGGCTTTTGTGTCCTGCCAAACTGAAAGTGGACATTCAAGGCAAGCTCTATGTTTTTACTTCTATGGAGGAAACAGAAAAAGAGGTAAAGAAAACTGGTACAGACACTTTTTTGAAATACAATTGTTGGTCGCATTCTGTTCAGAAGATCTTACCAGCTGTTTGATCCCCCTGCAATGATACTGGTACCATAATTATACATCCTATATGTATGTATATACATCCTATATACATCCTATATTTATGTTTTAATTACAATTACATATGTGTATGTATGCATGTATATGTATGTATGTGTACCTTTTTTTTAAATTTAAAGAGGCTGTTTAACATCATACCCATGGTTTATTGCATTAGGGTTTAATATACTTTTCCTGGGTTACTGTTTAACATCATTCCAAGGGTTTACTCTCTCAAGACTGTTTAAGATTAAATTTTATGCTTATCCTTATAGTATTTGGACTGTATTGTCAATAGATATCTCTATTTTGATCCTTATATGCTGCTGCTGGGGGGCTTGTTTTGTTTTGGACGTGCTCTGTCTCTAGTTATGTCAGAGGACTGGGACTTTGTGGTCTAGCCTCACGTTAGGAGGTAAAATGGGGGGGGGGGCAGAGGGACTAGGGGGGAGAGAAAGAGAGCAAGATATTTCTAATCTATCCTTTTAATCATTATAATTATGTGCCAACACAACATTAGGCTTCATGGTAATAAAGTCAAAGCTGTCTTATTTTAAGTTAAGACTATAAAATGACAGCAAAAGCTCAGAAGCAAGATCTTCATGACCAAATAGTTAACTTTGTGAGCTGGAATGTTAAAGAGAAAGAAAGTATTCTCTCACCTAACAGGTCTAAATGCTAAAATAGTGTTTTTAAAGGAAACCCACTTATTAAGCAAGGATCAGTTTCAGCTACACAGAGGCTGGACTGGCCAAATATTCCATTCCAGCTTTACAAAGAAAACTAGAGGTGTGGGAATTCTTGTACATAGAACAATAACATTTGCAGTAACAGATGTAGTATTTCATCCTGAAGGGAGATATGTGATTGTCATAGGTAAATTATTTAACTGTAAGGTAATTTTGATAAATATCTACGCACCCAATGTAAATGACAGGGACATCATCCAAAACGTATTTGTATTCATTCCCAATGTAAACACACATAAAATTATAATGGCTGGGGACTTTAATTGTGTTCTAAATCCAGACCTAGATAGGTCTCCTGCCACAGGGGCGATAATGTCTATCACTGCAAAGACAATTACACAGTTAGTAATTGATCACAACTTATCAGACTTTTGGAAATTTTTTACCCAAACTCAAGTGCATATTCCTTCTACTCACCAGTGCATCACTGCTACACAAGAATTGATTATTTTTTTATAGATAATAATTTCTTGCCTACAGTTAAATCTTGTAAGTACGACACTATCCTTATCTCCAACCACGCTCCTCTGATCATGTAGCTAAAATCACTATGCTCCACATACTTATCTTGCAGATGGCATCTTAGCCCACTTTTATTAGCAGACAATAACTTTAGCTCTGTCTTCAACACAATCATCCCTCAAAAGCTGGTTGTAAAACTGAGCAGGTTGGGCCTGAACACCACCCTCTGCAATTGGATCCTGGACTTCTTGACAGAGAGGCCCCAGTCAGTTCGGATAGGCTGCAACACTTCCAGCAACGTCACACTGAGCACTGGAGAGCCGCAGGGCTACGTGCTTAGTCCACTGCTCTTCACCCTGCTGACTCATGACTGCACAGCCACGCTTAACACCAACCACATCATCAAGTTTGCGGATGATATGACGGTGCTGGGACTGATAAGCAGGGATGATGAGACAGCATACAGAGATGAGGTGGAACAGCTGTCTGCATGTTGTGAAGACAATAATCTATCTCTCAATGTCGACAAGACAAAAGAGATAATCGTGGACTTTAGAAAATCACATCCTGCCCACATCCCACTCAGCATCAACAGTCTAGATGAGGAGAGTGTTAGGAGTACCAAGTTCCTCGGTGTGCACATAACTGAGGAAATTATGTGGACGCATAACACCTCATCACTAATCAAGAAAGCCCAGCAGAGACTACACTTCCTGAGGCGGCAGAAGTGAGCAAGTCTTCTCCCTTCCGTCCTCACCTTGTTCTACAGAGGCACCATTGAGAGTGTTCTGACTAGCTGCATCACTGTCTGGTATGGCAACTGCAACATATCCAACCACAAGCACCTGCAAAGGATAGTGAAGACAGCAGAGAACATTATTGGGGTGCCTCTCCCTTCACTACAGGACATAGTTTACAAATGTAGTGTCCGCAAGGCCTGCAGCATTGACCTCCAAGCTGTCAGACTCCTTAACACCATGCTGCCACCTGGGATCTTCCACACTGCCTCAACCACCTCTAAAAACAGAACTTTTATACATGCGAGCCACTTTCCTGCAAAGACGAGTGTGCATATAGAGAAGAACTGAAAATCTCATACTGACCTTTAAGTATTTTGAAACTTTTGATATCCTTCTGCTGTGAAACAGTCTGACCTGTCATTGTTTACACATGTCTTAAACAACTATTATCATACACTGATAATTTATGCATTATCTATATCTATTATTTATTATATTACATATCTATTGACTATATCTATGTATCTAGATTGCAAATGCCATACATGGTATCAATGTTCATATTGCTAACTACACGCCAATATTGCTGCTACTTCTTCATCTTGTCTTTGCACAATGTCTTGTCTTGTTTGTGTTTTGATTTTAAATTTAAATCTTAATTTTAATTCTATTTTTAATTTATTATTTGCACTTCATGTTGTTACACTGTGGACCTGAGCTTCGCAATTTTGTCTTTCTATATACTTGTATATGGTTGAGATGACAATAAAGTTCACTTTGACTTTGAACTGATGTTATACTGTTTATATTATCTAAAACTGGAAAAAATCAAATTCTCACTTAGAAGATCTGTACAAATCTTTTTCAAAACCTGTCAGGATACTGATAAATAACATTTTAGAATAAGCATTTAAATTGAGGACGTGGATTCGCTCCCCTCTTTTTCTATTCATTTATTTATTTACATATTTTTACTATTATTAAAGTGCTACTCTGCCGACCTAGATCTTTTTCTCATGGGTTGGGGTCGATTTGTTTCAAACCTAGTTTTGTTAAACTTGACTTGCATGTATGGAATGTTTTTTGATTTTAATAAAATAAAATAAAAAAAGAAACATTCTTACTTATATTTTCATAACACATCCCATGTTTGCTCATTCCTCACATTTTCTAATGCCGAGAAATTTGTCCATGCTTTTATCGCATCCTACATCAATTATTGTAACTCCCTACAGGTAGGTGCCTCTTCAAATCTTATATCACAGCAAAAACATTCAAAACTCTGACGCAAGAGTCCTTACACGAACCAGCAAGAGCGAGTACATAACACCCATCCTGCTTTGCCTTCACTGGCTTTCTGTGTCATACGGAATTGAAAATAAAATTCTGTTAAAAACCTACAAAGCTTTAAATAGCCTTGCACCGGACTGCATCAGTGACCTGCTCCATCACTATACTCCTGTTCACTCACTAAGTTCCTGTGATTCTGGCAATCTTGTTGTGCTCCACACTAACCTGCACTCTGTGGGTGACAGGGCTTTCAGATTTGTAGCACTCAGACTTTGGAATGACCTACCTAAATTAATTAGATCAGCTGATTCAATTCATTCATTTAAAAAACTTAAAACTTATCTGTTCAAAAAGGCTTTTAACTTAACCTAACATTCTGTCCCTTCTTCCAGTTTACCTTTCTGTTCAGGTGTGTTTGTATTATACCACAAATTATGTTATTCCATCCATTTTCCAACCCGCTGAATCCGAATACAGGGTCAGGGGGGTCTGCTGGAGCCAATCCCAGCCAACACAGGGCACAAGGCAGGAACCAATCCCGTGCAGGGTGCCAACCCACCGCAGGACACACACACAAACACCAAGCACACACTAGGGCCAATTTAGAATCACCAATCCACCTAACCTGCATGTCTTTGGACTGTGGGAGGAAACCCACGCAGACACGGGGAGAACATGCAAACTCCACGCAGGGAGGACCCGGGAAGCGAACCCGGGTCTCCTAACTGCGAGGCAGCAGCGCTACCAGTGCGCCACCGTGCTGCCCAATTATGTTATTTGTTAAGGAATTTTTTCAAGTATTGAATTTAGTATTTTACTCTGGTTTATTGTCTGTATCTTGTATTTATCCATTCTAGTGTTCTATGCAAAAAATATTATTATCCAATTTTACATATACCTTGCTGGTCTTTCTGAGACTCTGTCAAGGGACTTGAGAATGGGAAAGCCACTATATAAATAAAATGTATCATTATTATTATTAGACTGTACTACTTTGTGTGATTGCAAAACTGTGTTAAAGTGGTGTAATTTTTCCCTGTGTTGATTTTGAATAGACCTTACTGTAAATCAGTGAAATGTTACTTAGTATAAATAAATAACAGTGGATAAATATTTTTTTCATCATCCAATACTTATTAAAGCATCTTTAAAAAAAATGATGCCACACTGCTGGTCTTTGTGCACCCTCTTACCAATATCCTTCTTCTTTCAATCTCGTTTATGCTCATTAGTGAAGTTTATTTCTGAGAAAATGACATTTTCACAATGACATTTCTTAGTTTGGTGTATGGTTCCAATAGGGGGTGGTTGGCTTTGTATTTTTTTCTCAAACCTGCATGTGCTTTCTTCCGGAACTAATGATTTCCTCTCACTCCCCAACAGATCAAGTTTGATTGACTGGAGACCCTAAATTTGTATGGTATCAGTGAGGATGGGTGTTTTTGTTGTTAGAGTGTGCATTAGAAACTTCTTCATAGTACCCTGGAACTCTTACCAAGGTAAAGACTAGCAGTACATTATTATTGTCTCTTAATCCTTTGGCCTTTGTCAGATGCTTTCAGGATTATCCCTGTGAACCTTAGCCTGTCTTGGCCCAAATAGTTCTTCCAACTTCTGACTTAACTTGGACCAGTAGTGTGGCACTCCACCCAGTCCTCTCTGAAACCAAACAGAGAGACTTATACACTAATATATATATTAGTAGTTAATAGTTAAAACAATAATTGAATTACATTTGATTGGTTTAAGAAATCCTTCTACTGATAATTTTATGTATAGAAGAATGAGCCACCAGGAATAACAAAACCTTTAGTTAGTTAAAAAGTATATGTTATAAGGCACCTATCTATATATATAATTCTCTAACCACCAGAGCGGCACGACACCCATGAAAGCACGCAGGAAGGAGCCACTCCCACCAACTCTAAGATCATTGGATACGACGAAAACTCGCAGAGCCACGCCCACCAACTCAGACACGACGCCTCGGAAAACACGCCGCGTCATTTCTGTTTGTCTGTGCTACAGTCCGCATGCAGCTCTGAGCCACGTTGACTTTTCGGTTACGACGCACAACCGCGTGCAACATCACAAACTGTTTTACATGCTACATACAGCAATTCGCATCTGCGACAAACATGCGTCTTCTTAGATGGTCCTGCAGGAACACGGAAAACGTTTCCCCACACACCAACACCCTTTATTCCCCGGCCCGCGTCCACCGCATCCGTGACAAACATGTGTCTTCTTAGATGGTCCTGCAGGAACACGGAAAACGTTTCCCCGCCCACCAAAGCAGGACCATGTAAGAAGAGGCATGTTTGTCGCGGATGTGAATTGCTGAATGCAGCGTCTAAAACAGTTTGCGAGGGGTATCCCATGGGATCCTTAAAACAATTCTTTAAAACTGAGGTTAAAACACAATGAAGGAAGCAGTCTTTAAAAACCAATAAGCCCTGTGCCTCTGTTTCATTAGCATCTCACCTGCTTCACCGATGCAGGCCCTGCAACAGTCGAGACGCTCTCTCAGCAGCTGACCTTCTCTGTGCCTGACTCCACTATAGGCTGCAACAAAATTATTAAAGTACGGGCGCATTTGTTTCACACAAGCTGTGTGTGTGGGTGGGTTGGTGTTAGTTAGTTAATTAGTTACTCGAAGGATTTCAAGATTTAATATGCATAAGCGGTAACACTGCAAAAGCAGCCCAAACCAGAAAAGACGGCTGGCAAAATGTGGCCGACAAATTAAACACGTGTGCATTGTACTTACTGAAAGCAGCGTTATGGATTTTGCAAATGTTCATTTTTTTCCCTCTGCTTAAAAAACATTTAAAAAGCGGCGTGATTATGGGGCGTATACTACACCGCGGGTTGGTATGCAGCGTTTAAAACAGTTTGTTTGTCGCGGATAATTTGCCTTTTACTATTACACAAAGACAATTTCTTGTTAATACTTCGTTACATTGATATAGCGGTGTTCTCAGTATTCAAAGCGCTATCCACACATGGAGGAACCGGAACCACAATCTTCCACAGTCTCCTTACTGCAAAGCAGCAGCATTACTACAGCGCCACAAGACAGTTAAAGAATACACCGGGCTCGATTTTGTTTTCACTTCTGTTTACAGAGATCGGGTCGTAGATAACATTGTTGCAATGTTACTTTTCTTGGTGGCTTATTACATTACAGATGTTTCACATGTTCATTTTTTCCCCTGTGCTTAAAAGACATTAAAAAAGTGTTTCTCAACTGTTACTCCAGAACATCTCAGTATGCAAGCTATATTAAGCATCAACAACGAAGACTCGCTACACCTTAATCTACAAGTGCTGACACTTAGCCCTACCGACAAAGTAACTTTCACCAGCGTGGCCTTCTTCGTCACAGACAATCCCGCTTTCAGTCACGGACAATTATATGTTTCTCTCTCCAGAGGTCTATCTTTTCATTCACTCACAGTGGTATCCACAAACCCACCCCATTTGGACAACTGTGTCGTTCAGGAAGTGTTCACCCATCAATACATAATTATGCGGCATTGGCTAGTATATCTGTATTTATCTAAACATACTGTATACTGTATATGATGTTAATAATAATAATCTCATACTATACTATTTAGATAGATAGATAGATAGATAGATAGATAGATAGATAGATAGATAGATAGATAGATAGATAGATAGATAGATAGATAGATAGATAGATAGATAGATAGATAAAGAAGGCAATTTACAATATGGGGAATGAATGATATACATAACCTAGATATCAGCTCAAAAAGAAAAAGAGATTCTGTCCAAGTAGCATTTTTAAGAGCTTTAAAAGAGCATTAGAGTGACTTAACCTGTAAGCAGCTGTTAATATCAGATATGCACTGAATGAAAAAAAAACTGTGTTATGCTTAAGACATATATCTCACAGGGAAGTCTATTCTAGGGGTACTGTGGTCTAGGCAGAAAACAAGCATAGAAATGGGATTTGTTCATTGCTGGACCCACTCATGCACACTCATACAGGGCCAAATTAGTACTAGCAATTATCTCAACATGATTTACACTGGGAATGTGAGAAGAAAGCCCAGACAGATATGGAGACAAACTCGATACAGATAATGACTAGACACGGGATTTGAAAGCAGGGCAATGTATTTATTAGGCTGCAGTTTTAACCATAAATGTATTGGTATGGTGTGTACATGTGTATATTTAAGAAAGGATATTCAAGTAAACAGTTGTATGTACACAGATATACATAAACAACATAGTAAAGAAGAAGAGGCTCTCCGGCCCAGTAATATATATGGTAAGTGTCATATAAAATAAAAACAAAATATTATATTGATTGGAGGAGAACAGAAATCAGTAAGAGAGAAAGATGAATCAGAGAGTGTGTTTAACCTTAGTGACTGCAGTAGGAGCATATCCATATTATGGTAGTGAGTGTCCCCATCTAGGGTTTGCTTCTTGTCCTGCGGCTGCTGCAGCTTCGATATTCTCTGCCCCTACAGGTCCCTGGCTTAAAAAATGAATGAATGAATCACTATTGCATTAATTCTATCTAGGTCACTCAAAATAAAGTCATTAAATTATTATGGTTCATGCAGAACTTATTCACAATTAAACAAAAACCCTTGAATGACGCAGTTGCTGTGGATGACTAGCTTGACCAAATTAATGCTCAAAGCAACAGCTCGGTGAAGTGTTTCAGTAGTAATCAGAACATATGCTGGAGACCTTTACAGTACACATATAAATTGGCAATTTCTGGTGCTGATTGGAATTTTTTTTCCGGAATTTTGCAAATGACCTGTCACTTTGTGATGTCTTCTGATATTTATTTATAACAAAAAGAATTTGGCTCAATCAAATATTGTATTCCAAAACATATAGGTGAAGATTTTTTTCTGTATTTTCCACATCTTGCTGCATTTACATAATCCACAGTGCAGCCTTGTACCTCTAGCAGTACTTACACACTCTGTCATCCTTTCAAGAGAGTGAAGGAAAACAAATTAAACAAATCTGTCCTCCACATTAGGATTTCTAGACAAATTAACTGGGATTTCACAAGTGAAGGTAGAATCAGATCATTTATCAATCCCCCAAAGAACTGTAAAAGAATGACATGATTAAAGATATTCATAAGTCCTGGTGTCCCTCATCCCAAAATATTAATCTTCACATCTTCATTGCACAGAAAACAAGCCTCCACAACATAACACAATGAAGTTTGACCTTATACAGCAGTTTTCTTGATTAACAGCCAACTATTGCTTAACCCACAAATTTCAGGCATGCTCAGATTGTAAAAACATTAAACATTTAAATGTTTCAAAATAATCAATTTGCATGACAGGTAATGTTTAAGATGAAAGCCATGGCATCTCAGTGCATTGATTAAGTTCAGAGGTCATCATAAGATTTAGGTTTTCTTTTTGAGATATATCACATTAAAATTAGGGTGTTAGCACTTTCCTTTAAAATAAATAAGCAAAAAATAATATTTCATATTAAGCAAGTCAATAATTTAAGAAGTCATCTTTTTAAATAGCGTCCATTAACTGACAGTGTGCAGCACCTTACCTTCAGACAGTGCCCTTTGATATATTCAAAAAGCTCTGCTAACGGTAACAGTTCTGCTCAATTAGTAACACTGTGTAGTAAAAAAGCACTTTCCAGGGTTCAGGTCAACCCACCTGCCTTTATGTGCTGATCTGGGTAGAGTACCGAGTGTATAACTTCATTTAAATAAGAAATAAATGGACACTGTTGTCCAATTAGCATATCTCCCAACTCTCTGCTATTTTTAGCATGTTTTGTTTTCTTTTCTTTATGTAAGGAGTTCTGATCAGCACAGCTCAAAAAGTCATAACGGTCACACAGACGAGTGCAGCTGGGACATCCATGGCCTACCGGTCAAGTCTTACCCCTGAGAGGAAAAGAGAATTGAACCTCCTTACTCTTAAGTAGAGAAGGCTCTGCTGGGACCTAATCCAAGACTTCAGAATTCTCAAAGACTTCTCAAAAACTGATCCAGTAGAATCCTTTATTGCTTTATAATTGTCACGTTTGTAAAGATGGGCAAAATGTTTAAGTATTAATTATGTCAATTTCTGTAAACTGTGTCATGTTCAAAATACAGTATGCTTGCTTCATGATATTTGTCCTTCCTGAGCCGCCTTACAGTGGGGCGTTCCCAATGTAAGTAGTGTATCTACCACAAACACATGAGTGAAGTTCTCTCTTTTTGTTTAAGCCTTTGGTATCATGGCTGGTAAATTTATATATGTAAAAGTTTGTTATTTATGTTCTGAATGCTATTTTTCTTTTTTTTCATAACTGCTCTTTGTTAATAAACTGGAGATTTGTACACCATGTGTCAAGCCAGTCTCCAAGTTGTTATATTGATAAAGCGAGAAGTTTAGCTGTCTGAATATCTATTGCATCGTAATAATGAGATCAAAAGAATAATAATAATACATAAGTTTTATATTTTTACAATTTATGTAATAGTAGTGAACCATTTGTTTGAGGACCCAGATAAAATCTTCATTCAAGAGGCAGTCTTGGAAGCATATCTTAGCACAAAGGGTCATAAAGTTGAAGCTAAAACCTTGACTGTTTTAAAAAGTATCTACAGTATATGAGATAAAGTATCAACTCAGCTGTAAGATGACCTAATAAGTTTGACTGACATGAATGGTCCTCTTTTATTTGCTCTCATTTGTTCTCTCATGAAAACAGTAACACACAGAACTGCTGAAATCTCACAAGGAAGTGGGCATACTGCTCTATTGAGAGTCGCAGCTTTTTAGTTTTTATTTTGTATGAACCCTCTTTTGATCTCGATTTCCCAATTGTAGCCATAAACCAAAAAGCATACTGTCTATGGAAAAAACTGGAGTGTCTTTCAGACATTATTGAGCAACAGCCTATGGAGAATATTACTGTACTGCCTGGATTATGGATTAAATAATTTCCACTAATCTAAAATAGTATATAGAGACTGCCACATTGTACATTAATTTACTGTACTGACTGGATTATGTTTTAAATATTTCCACTTTCCTAAAATAATATATAGAGGCTGACACATTATACATTAAATCAGTTGATAAAGATGAGTGCCCATTAGGATGGTCCTGCTAAAATTGACCCAAAATTATATCTGCATAACTTTAAGAATCTTTTTCGGCTGCTCCCATTAGGGGTTGCCACAGTGGATCATCTTTTTCCATATCTTTCTGTCCTCTACATCTTGTTGTGTTACACCCATCACCTGCATGTCCTCTCTCAGCACATCCATAAACCTTCTCTTAGGCCTTCCTCTTTTACTCTTCCCTGACAGCTCTATCCTCAGCATCCTTCTCCCAATATACCCAGCATCTCTCCTCTGCACATGTCCAAACCAACGCAATTTTGCCTCTCTAACTTTGCCTCTCAACCATCCAACTTGAGCTGACTCTCTAATGTACTCATTTCTAATCCTATCCATCTTCGTTAGACCCAGTGCAAATCTTAGCATCTTTAACTCTGCCACCTCCAGCTTTGTCTCCTGCTTTCTGGTCAGTGTCACTGTTTCCAACCCATATAACATAGCTGGTCTCACTACCGTCCTGTAGACCTTCCCTTTCACTCTTGCTGATACCCGTCTGTCACAAATCACTCCTGACACTCTTCTCCACCCATTCCACCCTGCCTGCACTCTCTTTTACACCTCTCTTTCACACTCCCCATTATTCTGTACTGTTGATCCCAAGTATTTAAACTCATCCAGCTTTGCCAACTCTACTCCCTGCATCCTCACCATTCCACTGACCTCCACACATGTATTATACCTGCATAACTTTAAGAATAAAATTATTAAAACAGACTGCTGTGTGTCATTCAAGGAACAGTAGAAACGTAAGTGTGACTTGAAAATGGCTATCAGACAGACATATCACGATTTACTGAAGTTCTGGCTTTGATCCTTGTACGACTTTGCTTACTATACTTTGAGTTACTTTTTGACGCTAGTACTTGCTCATCTTGATCAACTCACTCTGTCCTCTGTAATCATACACTTCTCATAGATTTACAGGTCCTTTTCAGCCCATTTTCATCTGCCTCTGCAGTCTCAATAAATGAAACCTCTACATGCTTGAGCAGAGAAGGCTGCATGGGGACCCAATCCAAGTATTCAGAATAATCAAAGGCATTGATAAACTTGATCCAGCAGAATTCTTTCAATTAAATAGCGAAGGATGTACTCAAGGACTCCAGAGAAAATTAAGGGGCAATGTACTTATAACTAAATGCAGGAAGAACATATACAGGAAAAGAGTTCTGGAAAAAACTACCACGTCAAAATTTAAAGCGATATTAGAGCAAATTAGCTATCAGCTAACGAAGCAAGGCTGATGGTGTCATTTTTCAAAAATGTTATATGCTCATGTTCTCAGTTGGTTTATGCCTTTTTAATGCAATCTGCAACTCTATAGTAAATACTCATATGACACCCCAGTGCCCAGCAATGAAGCAGTAAAACTAAAAAATGAGGCATCATCAGAATCTTATCATTACCATGACAAAAGAACACATTTTTAGCTTTAGGTGGCAGACTAAACATTGCAGTCAGCATCGATGCTGTGCCACTTTTATTTACTGTAAGAAAAGCCCATCCTCCCTAAAATCACATCCTCCTTTCAGCAAGCATGTAAGCTTATTGCAAGTAAATAATTCTCTGTAAACACTCCCAGCTTTTATTTTCTTGTTTCAAATCAAAAATTAACTTTTAACTAAAATGACTTGTTAAGCGTCTTGTTAATATGCTATTTTGTAATCCTTCAGGTTCGCTCCCATGCTTTGTCTCTTGGGCCCTTTCATTCCTGTGACAGTCATTTTCGCTATGATTTGCCTGAGCCCTTTTCAGTTTTGTTTTTCATTTTTAAGACCTATTATGTGCTTTCATGGTTTACTATGCCTTCTTGTGTGGACTGAGATGAAAATTATGGTAGAAATCGAAGGGAAATTTTGAGGAAATATGGATGCCTCAAAGCATGTTCTGTTTTGCTTCAGAAGAGAACTCAGAAAAGAAAGTTCCATTCAAGCAGGTCTCCAGAAGGGAACTGAGAGAAATTACACCCCTTCAGTCCTCTAAAAATACAGTCAGAACTTCTGGTCACATGGTCTGGGAGAATAAAACAGATATCATGACAGACAGCCAACAGTTTACTTCCAGACAGTGAAGCAGAAAGAACTCAATTGATAAAGAAGCCCTATCTTGACAACTAGGGCAACTGCAAACAGAAAAAACAATGAGAAGACATATGTTCACTTAAAAAGCTTAACTTCTACCTATATAACTGGACCTGCTTATACTGTATGTTTTTTTGCTTCATTCATCCAGGGATGGAAAAATATACAACAAAAGTGTTGCCTTATCATTTTGACTTCTCCCATTGATCATGACATATATCCAGATAGTTTATGCTTATTTTAAGTACTGGATTTAGCTTTTTTTCTTCATGTTTTTGGCCTTTCATTTTTTTTCTCCAATTTTTGTCACTACCTTCAGATTTATATGTGAAACCATTTTAAAGGTAGGTTTCATTAGCAGCCATGTTTTGTTTTAAATTAGGCATACATAAACATTACTGCTCAGAATTATGATTAACTGTTGTATAATGGATCATTATTGAAACCTGCTTTAGTCCAAGTCTGACCCTGCTTTATTATTTGCATGAGGAACTGTAAAATGAGTAAGCAAATATTATTTTTTTTAATCTTTAGACCATGCAGCATGTTCTGACTGGTGACATCTCCCATTGGTATGATAACTCTAGCTCACAGGACCGAAAACAGTACTAGTGTTGCAACATTTACATCAAAACTCCTGGATGTGAGTTACAAATTACTGAACATGCAGAAATGTATGAGGCACTAGATATTCTCAACTCTATGGCTTGGCAGGTCATGTTGGCGTAACAAGGACCAGATCACCAGGGTTGGAAACAGTTTTTACACTCGGGAAGTGTATGAATAGCTCAGTGCGAACCAACTGGCTGATTACTCTCTATTGTCATTTGGTGGTTGAAAGGTTAAAATTTTTTAAAATGTTAAGTGTTAATATAGTACTACAAGGTGATTTCTGCTATATTATAACACATATACATATTATGCCCCTGAATTGTAAAGGTCTTTTTAGTAGAAACAAGCACAATGCTAATTCTAGATGACACATGAAGTATACCGTAAACAAATCAAAAATTTCAAGACAAAAATAACTTAACTTCCCAAAGCACTTTTAAGACAATCTTAAACCCGAAGCACTTTTTATTGATGCAGGTAAGTAGCTTAGTCTCGTCTGCAAAACTCATTCACACCAAGTAAGTTCAGAGTTCTCAATTAACCTTCAAAATGTACAACCTTGGGATGGAGGAGGATACCTAAACAAAAAGAAATTAGATTTTTTTTAAATATAAAAGATTTTATAGGGATAGATTTTACATCTTCTTAAGTAGTTTTGCAGGTAGCTGCCTATATAATAATTTTTTTCTTGATCTTTATTTCCATTTTTTTTGGTGGCATCCTATACCCTCATGCAGAAAAATTCAAATAAGGACCAACAGCTCTATTTAATTACTGTATGTGTAAGAGTAAAATCCTAGCTTAGAATCAAAGGAGACACTCTCTTGAGATCAGAATAAAACTTGTTTTTTTAAAAGATCAGCAGGGAGTTTTTGTACAAATAAGAAAATAGTTGTTGGTATACATTGTATTGTTAATGATGTCTTTTGAACAAAGGCAGCACACTGAGACAGTAGATTTATCACATGGCTTGTAGTAAAGAAATCCGTTAGTGGTGTCAAGAAAATAAATCATATTTTACAAACTGCCTGAATAAATGCATGAGAAGTACTTCTTGTGAGAAGCTGTTCTAAATGTTTTTGCCAAATGCTGCAAGTTGTGTTCCATCTTCATTTCCTGAACCAACTGAAATGACTCTAAATTGAACTCCACAAAGTTTGCACATGTGGCTGGACCTTGCACAATCTACTAACAACCAGAGAAGGAACACTTTATTCGAGTGTGTCAATTTAAAAATAGAAAAAAACATTCCTTACTAGCTAATTGGCTGGTGAAAGTCACATGATTTCTGGGAGGCTTAATGGGTTAAAGGCAATTGGCAGGCATTGTGACAAAAAAGCATTTGTTGTAAAAGTGCTGTTGGGGAGTGAAGAAAGTTGCATTATCGCCCCTAATGGAAAGACATCAATACAAATTCTGGGGAGACTCATTTGGTTCTATTTCTGTCAGCCTTTTCTGCTAGTAATTTTCTCCAAATGTTAACATCATTGAGTCTGCCTATTGATTCTATTATTTCTGACCTAGCATTAGTGTAGGCTAATCCAGCATGCCATCAGATTTCATTTCATAGTGAAAATTATATTGCAGCCCTTAGGGTAAGTTCAATGCTGCTTGCCGTGCCCCTGAGATTTATAATGGCTCACAAGGGTAAACAAAATATACAGAGTGAATATGTCTTGTGGGTATCCTTGAGGTTTCAAATACATGGGCTTTGAGAAAGGGAAATTGGTAAGGAAAGAAAGGTGAGCGTGCTTGCCACCACTAAAACATATGCTTTACATTTCGGCTGGTGACATAGACCCATGTGATGCCATAGACCGTGACGGTGCAGCCCCACCTGCAGTTATAACATTTACATATAGCTTAAGTGCTTCCAAATACATACTGTGTTTATTTTAATTATGAAAAAGTTATTATATCTGCCTGTTTACTTGTATCCTGGACTACTTTTCAAAACATTCTTAAAATATGCAGAAAATCACTTCTACTACTCATTTTATATTTTATTTTTAGGTTTATTAAATCTTCATGTGGAAAAGTGTGAATACACTCGTAAACCAGACTTACCTGTTTCCTGGTACCAACCAATGTAGGCATTTTACTACATATTACATTTGATTCTTTTGGTTAATCAAAGAAAATGAAGTGCACAGGCTTCAGAAAATGCATAGCCAAAAGGAAAAATACTGCTGTACATGGCAGGAGTCAGAAATAAATAAAAAAAAAAACTTTTAGAATCAGTATAAAGTGATTGAATGTACTTTCCACCATTTATTTCCAGAATTGTTGTTGATACATTGGAAAGGGAGTGCTGAAAAAACTGTAAGTGAATTATTTTTGTTTTGTGGACTAACAAATGATTAAAATATGTAAAATAACATAAAAACAACATTCTTAAAGCTGCAAGGCTAAATTCAGGGTCACAGAGCCAACCCCAGTAGTATCCTGTAGAAACCAGGCCTGAATGGGGCACCAGTCCATTTCAGGACCCACTAAAAAACACACTCATACTTGCACTTGCACAGGGCCAATTTTGAATCATCAACCAAGTTAATACACACCTCTTTAAAAATGAAGGAGGAACTCAAGAACACCTGAAGTAAAACCGGAAAAGAACATGCAAACTCTACACAGACAACCACAGGATGCAGGAATCAGACTCAGAACACTGGATCTTTGCAGCATGAGCACTTACCAGTGTTTCACCATGTTAAAGATATATTTTCCATGTAAAATGTGTAGAGTGTTATTAAAAATATCGGTTGTGGGATATGTCCGGTCTTTCATCCCGGCCAGTACCCCCAGGCCGCCAGATGGAGCCCTCCCTGCAGCATGGAGGTGCCTCGAATGCCAGCAGGGAATTATGGACATTGGAGTTTTCATCCACAATGATGCTGGATACCACAGGGGCCCCTAGAAGGCGCTGCAGGGAGTAGCAGCGAGACTTTCGCATACAACCCGGAAGTGCGTCATAATCACATGAACAAAAAGACCGACGTACTTCTGGGATGAAAAGAAGACTTTTAGATCTGACCCGGAAGTGCTAAGAAGTCACATGGATAGGGGTTCAGGAGCACTTCCGGGTCACGGACTATATAAATGACTGTGGGAGATCCCAGAGTTGAGCTGAGCTGTGTGCAAGGGTGGCAATGCGTCTGGGAGTGGAGGATTATTGATTATTGTGTATTTATGAGTATTGTGGAGTGGAGGGTGCTTGGTGCACATTATTATTATAAAATAAAGTCATACTGGGCTTTTATCTGATGTCTGGCGTGTGATCCGAGGGTTCAAGGGAGCGAGAGCACCCCCAATCTGTCACAGGGTATTGTACTCAACATTTGAGAACCACATACTACTTGCTTTTACACTTTTTTGTGGCTTTGCATTGTCATTACTAATGATGAAAACACATTTCAGCAGTTCTAAACATTTAAACAATAGGCCAGATTCAAAGAAAATAGGCTTGAAGAGGCTTCTATATTTAACCATTTTAATGGGTACAGATGTGCCGACACTGAAGTATATGCTTTAAATGAAAACGTGTAGAACATCAAACAGAAAATCATTCTAAAAGCATGTCTTCTTTTACTGGACAGTATACCATGGATGACCACCCCTGACAACAGTGGAACCTGACTAATTTGGGAGATATATTATTATTATAATTACAGTAATACCTCAGTTAGCAAATCCTCTAAGAAAAAATCTCTCTATTATAAAAAAAAATCTTGGAAGGCTTGGAAGGAGACAAGACGTGATTTTCTCGGAGACACTTTAAAGTCCCGCGAGACAAAACAGTGAGACAAAAGGACAGCTGCTGTATAGGCTTTTAAATGTTCAAAGCGCTGCATGACATGCAGCACGACATAAGCAGCAGCAGCAGCAAGCCAGATGATCGAGAATAGAGGAGGTAAAAAAAGTTTCGAAGGAGCGACCGTATCTCCTTAGCGTGTGTTCAGCCCCCCCTCTTCACAACGTGAGCGGCAGAGACACGAAGCGGCTGGCACATAGCACTCCCCGGGGGGTGGGGGATTGGAGGTGGTCAAGCAAAGCAAGCAGAGGGCAAAGCCCCCTAGCCTTCCTTATTATGAAGTTGGCTTTGAACACGCTATGACGCATGTGCAAATTTGAGTTCCAGTGCACTAGAAAGCTGTAATACAACTTTTTTATGGTTGTTGTCTGTCATGGATATTGTGTGTGCTTAGTTATTTCACATATACTGTGGAGATATTTCTCATATCCATCCATTTTCCAACCCGCTGTATCCTAACTACAGGGTCATGGGGGTCTGCTGGAGCCAAACCCAGCCAACACCGGGCACAAGGCAAGAAACAAACCCTGGGCAGGGCGCCAGCCCACCGCAGGGTGCCCACACACACACACACGCCCACACACCAAGCACACACTAGGGACAATTTAGAATCGCCAATGCACCTAACCTGCATGTCTTTGGACTGTGGGAGGAAACCCACGCAGACACAGGGAGAACATGCAAACTCCACGCAGGGAGGACCCGGGAAGCGAACCCAGGTCTCCTTACTGAGGGGCAGCAGCGCTACCCACTGTGCCACCATGCTGCCTTATTTCTCATATACTGTAGTAATATTCATATTTTCATAAAATAGTAAATAAAATTTGGTCTGTAATTGTAACACCCTACCAAACAAAGTTTTACATCTGGATTAATTTAATGCTGTGTATTTAAATCAGACTATCAAGTATATGTTAGCTGAACTGTGCTTTCATAAATCATTACTGTACAAAACATTGCTGATGCAATTTCTACCATAAGGTCACTTTGCTCAATGATGTTCATAGTGTCAAGAAATTTCATATACATCGTCTTTACTTCTCTAGCTGTCAGGTATGTTCACGTACTTTGTAATTTGCTCATTAATATCTTAAACAAAAACCATGGACATATTCTTGTTACTCACCAGCAAAACACTGTCAACAAAAACTTTAATTTCTTGTAGGCTTCTTGTAGGCTTGTACACTTCTTTTCATTTCTAATTTGCCTTTTGTTCTTTTACGCACAACTTTGAGCAACTTGGTAACCAGTTCACCACTTTACAGAAGGATTTCTACATATAAGTCTACTTACCTTGCCAATATGGTGTTTGCTTAATTAATAAGCAATAATTAATATGGAATTTAGGTTTCCACGCATTATCCTTGTCAATGTATCTTCTTCAAATATAAGTATTTCATACAGTTCAAAATGAATTATGCTTTGGTGTATTCATTTCCACCTTTTCTTCAAGCCATTCAGATTTAAAAGCTGTGGCAGTTCACTTGCATTTTAGACCTCTCGATGTTGACATTTTTAAATTAAGACCATTTCTCAAATTTAATGAAAATCAATACAAAAGTACTGTAAGCTGCTGAAATAAAATTTATACTGTATATATAATCTTGTTACTGTAATGACTGTGGAAAACCTTAAAGAGAATGACAGAAATGTAAGTTTCTTTTATGAAGTTCATGCACACACAGTCAGTACTGTGAAGGCTGACTCCATTTTGGCAGCTCCCTCATTTATTCCCAACCCTCACTTCCTGGAGTCTTGAAATTACTGCTCCCTTTATTTCCCTAATGTTTTATAAAAGTTATATTTACAATTAGGATTAAAAATGATTTTGAGTAAAAACAGGAAGGGTAAAAACAGAAAATGTTATTGCAATTTATTAAAATGAAAAGTTTTTTAAAAATTCATTTAAGTGCCATTTTGCATATAAATTAAAAAAAAAAAAGCATAATGAAATGTATTTGTCTCCATGTGCTCTTTGTTTCATGTGATTTTTTTCTACTTCAAATGTATACAGTATTTCATTGTTTAGAATACATGTATTAATTATTTTACATCTGAAAATGATGTACAATTAATAAAATATCCAATGCCACCTGTAATCCTAATAATACTGTTTTTTTAGTTTTTATGATTATTTTGATTGCTCAAACATTTGTTTGGGCCCAGACCAAAAATTTTAATTTATACAGGAAACTGGGCTGACAATACATTGAGTAACATCCTTCTAAGAGATTCATTACAACACAGACTTTGGTTCTAGCCTAAAATGGGTTAAGGGATTAGCAAACATCTCCTAGAGAAGCCTTTAGCTACTGGTGTAGATTCAAATGATTAAAATGAAGAAACCAACTCCTAGATGTATTGAAAAGAACTGTTTATTTGTATAATAAACCATAAGGTATTCATACAAAATTTGGCTTTTTATGTGATTTGGTCCACTACCTTTGTCGAACTGCGTAGGCAGTGGGATATCTGATATAAGAAGACCCTAATATCACCTCTGAATAATACAGACAGATAGATAGATAGATAGATAGATAGATAGATAGATAGATAGATAGATAGATAGATAGATAGATAGATAGATAGATAGATAGATAGATAGATAGATAGATAGATAGATAGATAGATAGATAGATAGATAGATAGATAGATAGATAGATAGATAGATAGATAGTCACACACATGCAGTGGAAGTAGAAGGTGTAATTAATTAGTGACATAGATGCACATCACCCTCCACTAAGACAGTCACATATATATGTGAAGACAGACACCTAATAGCACATTATTAGATATACAAAATCATTCAGAGTAAGCACTTAATTGAATAGTTACTTTCTTCATAGTAAATGATCATTCTCACTTAATTGAAAAATACATTTTCCCTTACTGCGTGACAAGACCTATTTTTTTTAATTTTGTTTTATATTGAGCCTTTTTGGGGCACATTGATGAACTGCTATCCTGTCCATAATGAGTTCCTGCCTGGCATCTGCAATCCTAAACTGGATTAAGAGGGTCTGAGAATGTTACGTTATACTTTACTCTTAACAGGGAATCCTGTGTTAAAGCACTTTATAAAGTGGTTATAACAACATTAAAATGTACAGTGAAGTAAGCAATGCAGCAGGTTGATGTCATTAACAATAAAAACAGCAGCATAGTGGCACTGCCTTCAGTCTCTAGAAAAATCCTGACCTGGTGGATGTCAGAGTTAAGATAGAGAGAAAGGTTGGGAGCATGCATATTGCCACACCCCCCACAAACCCAAATTAAGACCTGAGTACAACCATGCAATGGGTGACACCTCACCACCACACTAGTTTGAATTGAATGGTGTGAGGATTTTTACAGTGGCTGGAGTGCCACCCAGGCACCAACCCCTGTATTTTTCTGCAATTTGGAAAACCTCTGCTGAAGTAGGTTACCATCATACCCGACAGAGCAATTGCAGGTTAAGGGCCTTGCTCAAGGGCCCAACAGAGTGAAATCATTTATGGGATTTGAACCGGTAACCTTCCGATTGCTGGTGTAGATCCCTAGCCTTAGAGCCACCACTTTGTCTCCAGCTGAATCAAGTCTCCATATTATTTCAAAGCCTATTTTTGCCTTTTTTCTGACTGCTCTTATTTTCTTCTCACATTTTAAAAATGTGTCCTTTAAGGTATTTGTTTACTCTAAACTGTCTGTATGCGTGTGTGTGTGTGTGTGTGCATGTGTGTGTTTGTGAAGTGTGTCATGTTATGGTTTCTTCAGAATTTTGCACTTGATGCTTCAAATATACTCCA